>NC_048596.1:194277968-194449187 GCF_003668045.3 Cricetulus griseus | reverse complement strand
GGAGGAGGAGGAGGAAGAAGAAGAAGAAGAAGAAGAAGAAGAAGAAGAAGAAGAAGAAGAAGAAGAAGAAGAAGAAGAAGAAGAAGAAGAAACAAGCCACACTTGCAAAGGCTAATCCATAACTTTTAAAGATAGAGCCACTTGTTTGCCTCTCTGATTAGGAAGGAACGCCAAATGAAAGTGCTAGTTCATTCTATTCTCCTATTCTCACAGTTTCTTTGTCCTGTATTCCATGGATAAATAAATTAAGAAGAACTTTATCTTATTTTCTATGAAGCAAAGGTTAGGCAGCTGGAGAACAATGCAGAAAAGCCACCAATGACAAACACCATCCTGTCTGGTGTTCAAATATTTCTTAAATCAGAAATGACATGAAATTTGTCCCAGTTTGCTACTCTGTTTCTGTGACAGAACACTCTAGCCAAAAGCAAGGCGTGAGAAGAAAGGATCCACTTGGTATATATTTCCGTATTACAGTCCAACATGAAGGAAGGCAGGGCAGCTTAAGCAGAAACCTGGAGATGAGAACCAAAGCAGAAGCCATGTAGGAACACTGCTCACTCACTATAAGGCTTGCTCAGCTAGCTTTTTTGTACAGCCTAGACTTGCCTGCCTGAGGACATCACCACCCACAGTGGGCTGGGACCTTCTATATCAATTGGCAATCAAGAAAATGCACCCAAGACATGCCCGCAGGCCAATCTAATGGAGGCAATTCCTCAACTGAGGTTCCCCCTTCCCAGGGGACTTTAGTTGTGTCGGGTTAACAAAGTCTAAACAGCACCAAGTCCTCCAGGGTTTGTTTTCCCTTTTATTCTCTCGGGTCCCTCTGATTTCTATGTACAGGAGCTACTACTCTGTCCTGCCTGAGCTCTGGAGTTAATAGTAAAACACAACAGTTGACACTAATACGGAAAGCCAGCAACCAAAGAGATGCATAGCCATGATCTTAAGAACTTACTCCTGCACCAGAGAGCTCTTCAGAGCCTGGTAAGCAGACTGATGGGCAAAGGTGGAGGGCATGGAGCAAGGTTCCCTCCAGCTCAGGACCAAGCCAGGCTCAGCCTCTCCCAAACTGCTAGCTCCTTTGCATCCTTTCATAATCGAAATGATACTGAACAACAATACCTGCCCCCAAAGGGTTACAGTGAGTAATAAATCATCGGAGGAAAGGCACTTTTCAAAGCATCTGGCACCCAGTAGTGCTCCATGCTGGCTGCTGCCCTGACTACCCCAGGAGGAGGGTCAGCCAACTGAAGGACTGACCTGAAAAGTCTCCCATTGCACACTCTAATAGCTGACTTGAGTTCTTCCTTTTCTGAATCTCTTTGAAAATTTAGTTCCAACAATGTTTGTTAAAGATTAAAACCTAAAGGGTTAAATGTGAGAGGACTATCCTCACCTCCAATACCAAAGGCACTCATTCTTATTTCTGAAAGGGGTGTGTGTGTGTGTGTGTGTTTGTGTGTGTGTGCCCATACCATGACATGTGTGTGGAGGTCAGAGGATAATTGGAACTCAGGTGACCAGGCTTGCACAGCAACACCTGTATCTGCTTAGCCATCTCTCCTGCCCTCACCCTTTTAAAACAGCCACTGTAATCAGCTCGGAGTATACACCTCCACCCAGTTCACATCTAAATGCAGGCGTATTTTTTGTTTGTTTTGGTGGGGGTGCTGGAGTTGGGAGAGAGAGAGAGTCTGGTTATTCCCAGCTGGCCTTGAACTCACTATGTTACTTAGGCTGGCCTCAGATATGAAACTTAAACTCATGGTTATCCTCCTGCCTCAGCCTTTCAAGTACTTAGATTATAAACATCGCTACCACCACACTTGGCTTTAGTTAAATGGAAAGTAAACCATTTTCGAAGCATTACTCTATAAATTGCTCTCTCTTTATCAATGTGCTCCGGGTATCAGGAGGATAAACGAGCGTA
Source organism: Cricetulus griseus (assembly GCF_003668045.3). NCBI lineage: Eukaryota > Metazoa > Chordata > Mammalia > Rodentia > Cricetidae > Cricetulus > Cricetulus griseus. The sequence continues at coordinate 194,447,251 of NC_048596.1, read as the reverse complement.
GCATGCATAAATCGAGGCTGCTAACAGGAATAAACTTAAATAAGTAGATACAGCAAAACTAAGGAAACTGTTAGTGTTCATCATTGTTTAATTTCTACATGTGGAGTTGCCACTGTCATTGTGCTTTAGGTCCTAACCTTTGAAAGCTGTGCACTGAAATGTTTACATACAAACTCTGAATTCCCTTTTGAAAATGAAGCTCCAACAATAATGTTTTTAAAGTTAAGTGTAGGTTTAAAAGTTGAAGAGGGATGGAGAAACGGAAGATGGGGCACAAATAAGATTGTCCTAGATTGATAATTAATATGACTATCTTTCCTCTGTAGTTTTGGCTGTTACTGAAACTGTTAGCTGAGTATGATGACACACATCCAAAATCCCAGCACTTGGAAGACGGGGGCAGGAGGATCATGAGTTTGAGGCCAGCGTAGACTAGGTAGTAAGACAGTCTCAAAAACACAAAGAAATAAAGATGATAGAGAAAGGGAGGAAGGAAGGAGAAGATGGAGGGAAGGAGAAGAGAGTGATTTTTCTATAATAAAAATTTTAAACATTTTCTCTCATAATTTATCTGCTAAATGCCAAGCCACCATACCTTTAAATCACAGCAGTTAATTCCTGACTGATTCAATGATAATGTAATCAAGACTAATCGTTCCTAACACCCAGCCCCTAAAGCAACACAAACAAATGAGAGGTAAGGCAGCTCCACTGGTTTAGACAAAGCTATAAAAATCCCAACGCAATAACTAGCACAGAGAAGCAATGCACTGAGCATTATTGAAATGTTATGGGAGCTGTTTATTGACATGTGTAAATAATACACTATTATAATTATTGCGCATAGAGCTACCAAAAAAAATTTCCCTTTTTCTCTTAAATTAGCATGCCATTGGATGAGAAGGGGAAATGGTCCCTTAGTCTGTATAGAACCAGGACTTCATAAAGGTAACGGTGAGTATTCTACTTACCCAGATGGCACATACAATCAGTAGTGTGCTCACCAAAGTTCTGCCATGCTAAAGCAGAGTGTGTGTGATGCCCATGGGACCAGTATTTAATCTGAGTGTTGCTCTATGCATAGCTCCAGCAAGGTGACAAGGCCCTTAATATCTTACTGCTGGAGCTGGGAAGGAAGCAGTGCTGGCTGGCTTTTGTCAATTTGACACAAACTAGACACCTGAGAGGAAGAAACCTCAGCTGAGGAATTTCTTCTATTGGACTGTCCTGTAAATGACTGTGGGCTATTTTCTTGATTGACGGCTCATGAGGGAGGTCCCAGCCAACTGTGGACTACGACACATTTGGTCCTGAGTAATACAGGAGAGTTAGCTGAGCAAGCTAGTAAGCATAACTCCTCCATGGTCTCTGCTACAGTTCATTTCCATGGTCTCCACTGCAGTCCATGATTTGGCTGCCCTAGATGATGGACTATAAACTATAAGCTGAAATAAACTCTTTCCTACCTAAGTCTGAGTACTGACTGGTGTTTGATTCGGACACATTTTATGAGATTCTAATTTAATTACAGCATTTCTCCCTTCCCTCTTTTCTCCCTTCATACCCTCCCATATACCCCTCTCCAATCTCCTTCAGGGCCTCTTTTTTTCATTGTTACTGCATGAATATATGTATTTGTGTGTGTGTGTGTGTGTGTGTGTGTGTGTGTGTGTGTGTGTGTGTGTGTGTGTCTGTGTGTGTATCTTCCTAAGTATAACCTTTTGAGCCCAATGTTGTTACTGGAATGTATGCTTTCAGAGATGACCATTTGGCAATGAATAACTAATTGATGTATGTTTCTCAGGGGAAGACCATCTCTCCTGCTCCCAGCTTTACTCAGCTGCCTGTAGTTCTTTGTGTTAGTAACATCATGGTTACTGGAGGAGAATCTACAACCAATAATCTACTAAACCAGTATAATCCCCAAAACAGTCTATAAATATTTGACATTATACCCACAGATAAGTGTGGTCTTTGCTCCTCATCAAGGAAACTTTTCTTTGCAATGGACAGAGACCACTACAGAAAATCACATCTATAAAACACTCCCATACCTAAGGCCCAGGGAACACTGCCGAAGACAGGACAGAAAGATTGCAAGGGCCAGATCAGAGAGTTTTCTGTGAGATTGTATCTCCAATGACATCAGAAGCTATATCTGAAAAGTATTGTCAGTGTGACTGCCCAAACATTAGTGAACAAAGATGACACCAATGGACATGCCACACTGGATGGGGAAAGCCCAAGTCTGCTTTAGTCATGGTCTTTACCACAGCAACAGAAACCTAACAAGGACAGAGCCTATATGATAAAGAAGGAAAATTTTCATAGTTCTGGTTTTTTGTTTTTTGTTTTTTCCTACACTCACTGAAGAAGTTTGTGTTCATAACACAGAGGCAGATAGGAGAGAACATTGCTTCCTAGACAACAAGAGAGAACAGGATCTCCCCTCCCCCATAGGGAGGAGAGGTCAATGTTCAGAAAGTACAAGGACACAGGATATGGCAACACAATGGGGTGGTTGGAAATGGTACTCAAGAAATACTGAATGTCAGTGCTTTCCTGAAACCAGACAGGAATTAGAAGCAGAATCCAAAAGGGACAACATGGGCAGACAACGGCATTCCATGTACTTCAGTGATCACATGTACTTCACCTACACCTCTGAAGATTTTCACCTCTGTACCTCGGTTGGGACAGGAAAGTACTAATGAATGTTTACATGTAGTTCCTGCCAGTCCAGCAACACAATAAGATCTTAGATTTGAGTTTGAGTAGGTTTAAGGAGAATAAAGATAGACCATGTTTTACAACCCTGCATCTATGGTAGTTAGATCATACAGACTACACCACTTAAAATCAACCGTGACAATAAAAGTGGCCATAAAGCAACCCTCTCCCACAACATAATGACTGTCCTCCACATCTGCACAGCTGTGTAATTCAGTGATGTGTTTTCGTGTCTGCTGCTTCATTGGATCTTCACAGAGGGAAGAGTTCAATGATTCTCCGGCTGCTGAGTAGATGGGCAAGGAGTGAGATAGCGTAATCAAAAAGGGAATTTTCTCCCAGAAAGCTGGTCACTAAGTAGCGCGCGCGCGCGCGCGCACACACACACACACACACACACACACACACACACACACACACACACACACAAATTTAAAACATCTATGCAAAGCTGTAATTTTTAAGATAGATTTTGCAGAGCCCATTATTAAGGATGAATTCACCTCTTAAATGTTTCCATTTAGGTTGCCCCCCAATGGACATACTAAGTCACAACCAAACTTTACCACCCATAAAAGGAACAATCTTCTTTACTAGTACATGTGAGGAAACAAGGTCACATCACTCTCCAAAGCCTCACAAGACACGGGTATTTTTCTTAAATCAACTCATTAGAAAATAAACATTTTTAGAGTATTATTTTAATACAAACTTTAAAAGTCAATGGATTTAATAGAATCTGCCTCTGAGGAGTAGAAGTTGAAGCAGTAAAGGGGGCAAGGGTCCCGTGGTTTGGCTTTGTTCGCTTGTGTACTCCATTTCCAATCCTTTTGTACCAGTTACAGGAAATACATAACTTTTGTAACATTATAATTTAGAAAACTTACCTTCTCTTAATCAGAGGAATCTAATACCTAATTAGCCTTTTTCTCCTTGTCAAAAACACCACTGCTAGCAAACAAAACAGTTAACTGCCTATTAATGCTTCAAAGGGTTTCAAAAAGAGAACTGTTATTTTTTTACTCACTTTTGTTAGAAAAGCTAAGCTTGTTCATGCCATATTGGGCAGGAATTTCTACCTACAGTAAGACATCAGTGAGAGAAAATAGCTGGAGGGAGATTCAGAGCCAGCATCAGAATTAAGCATTCACTCTCCATCAACCTCCGCCATCTGGTGAGCATGAGGTGCTGGCTGCACCGATAATCAAGTCCCCGGGCATAATGCCCTCAACAGACAGGTAGCAATCTAGGAAAGTGTGGTGGACTTTTTTTCCTCTTCCTATTTTAAAGTTGTAACAAAAAAATCCATAAAATGCAAGAGCATCTTAAATAAAATTTACTATATATAAACTATATATAAACTGACATAATAAGACCACTACAAACGTAATATACTTGTATGAAAAATATGAACTGTGTTTTTACAGTAGGGGGAATCCATATTATTTGAATGGCAAGATGACTCGGTGAGCCAAAGGCCACTGCACTTGGCAGGGTTTCTTCACAAAAGCCTCCTTTTTGATCACCAGCTTGATTTCTTTAATTATCTCCCTCTTCCCTCCCCTCCCCCACCATAAAAAAATTGAAGGTAAAGTGTTTGGTCTCTCTGGAACTCCAATTTGAGACCTTTCTTTTGTTCTTTGATAGGAAACACCCAAATTACCCTCTTGGGGAACACAAACATCCATCTCAGCTGTGGCTTGAGTTCTATAATCAAAATGTGTTCCCAGGACTGGAGATAAAGCCAAGCAGATAAGCACTTGCTGTGCAAATACAAGGATCTGAGCCTGATCTTCAGCACCCACCTAAAAGTGTGGCTGTGTAGGCACATACTTGTAATCCCAGTGCTAGGGAGGCAGGATCCCTGGGTCTCTTTCTCCAGCCAGCCTAGGGTAACTGTAAGCCCTAAGCCCTAAGTCCTAGTGAGAGAGCCTGTCTCAAAATAACACGGTAGACAACAGCTGAGAAACAATGCCCAAGACTGACTTCTGGCTCTACACACACACACACACACACACACCAAAAGCACATGCACCCATGACCCCCACACACAAAAATTCACATATAACCACACAACATAAAAACATGTTCCCCAACAGTTCATGTCCTCATTCTTTTTCTTTCTGAGACAACCTTCTCTATCTCCCACAAATATGTCTTGCAGGTTTAACCCTGTGACTTCAATTCCATAAATTGGTGATTTTTTTCTTTTGAAGAAAAAATATTTCTCTATAATCCTTAAAGCAACTGGCTTCTTTAGAAACTCCCTCAGCAACTCCAAAGACACCATTTTAACTGAACCGAGTATTCTGAGAGAATTAGTAGAGGGAGAAAGCTGGCTTCATTTCACCCTTGATCTTTCCTTTTCTATTTTTGTAAAATTAAAGAGAAACCTGTAAACTCAGTTGGACAGAATTTGCTGGGTATTCAGTTTGGAAGTTAGTGGAGGATGCATATAATTCTAAAAGATGCTGCCTCGCCCATTTTAAAGAGCATTTTTGTACTTATTCATTTGGTATTTATTAAGTAGATTAAGGACAGTGCTGCAAGCTCTGAAAGACACAACTAAGTATGAAACTTAGGAAACGCCTTCCTGCACTTGCTATCAGAGCAGACAAAAATAAAAAGCACTGTGCAATTAGACACTGAAACTGTAAAGAAGCTTGATCATTTCCCCTTGGTGCAAGAGAAAGATGAAATATGACACGGCACTGAGAGGTGGGAAGGGTCTGAAAGGTGAAGAATGGGAAAGAGCGCTCCAGGCATTCTTTCAGCAGGAGAAGGCAGCCTGAGTACCCATCTCCATGCAAGGTAAATCTGGAGCATCTGGAGGGCTAGCAGGTGGGCCACTTTGACTACAGGAGACAAAATTCAGAACTATAAGACAGGGCTAAGAAGATGGAAGCTGAGGTTAAAAATCAAGTTTAGAAAGCCTTGACTGTCAAATCCTAACCTGTGTTTGAGTTTTGTCTCACAGAGAACCCAGTCTAAAGGCAACGAGGAAGACTAATGTAAAAGAATCTTGAAGATGGCCTGAGAATCTAAGCACACCCCTGCTTTCAGTCTTGCTTGCTCTTCCTCTGTGTCTCCACTCTACTCTCAGCCAGCATGACCTTGAACATGACACAGTTTTGTGTCACTTCAAAATGGACTCATTCTCTTGCTTATAATAGTTCAACACTTCACAGTGACTTTGAGGTAAAAAATCCTACCAACCTAATACATGGCCTTTAGGCTCTGGTCCTACCTTGCTCTCCAGACTGTATGTATGTATGTATGTATGTATGTATGTATGTATATGTATATATACTTTAAATTAGAAACAATCTTGTTTTATATATCAATCCCAGTTCCCTCTCCCTCCCATCCTCCCATGCCCCCCACTGGACAACCCCCCTCTCGCTATTCCATCCCCCATCTACTCCCCAGGGAGGGTGAGGCCTTGCATGGGGGATCATCAAAGTCTGTCACATCATTTGGGGCAGGGCCTAGGCCCTCCCCCATGTATTTAGGATGAGAGGGTATCCCTCCATGGGGGAATGGGCTCCCAAAGTCCATTCGTGCACTAGGGACAAATACTGGTTTCACCACAAGAAGCCCCATAGACTGCCCAGGCCTCCTGTCACTCACGTTCAAGAGGCCTGGTTCAGTCCTATGCTGGTTCCCCAGCTGTCTGGCTGGGGTCCATGAGCTCCCACTTGCTCAGGTCAGCTGTTTCTGTGGGTTTCCAGACTTGTTTCTCACACAACAGCATCATCCAGGCCCTTTCTATCAGACTGAAGGACTCTGTCCTGCCTTTACCTCTCCTCGGGCAACCTCCATAAGTCCTCTTAAGATCTCCTTAAGGTGTTGTTTCTCCAAACAAGTCTCTCAGAGCTCCTCGAATCCAAATCAAGTTTCCCAGAACAGCTCTTTGTTAACGAATTTAAATCCACAGCCTCATCTGGCACATCCTTGGGGGAGGGATTTTTTTGCCTAGCACCTACCAAAGAGCCAGAAATGTATTAGACACCAAAAAGTATTTGTTAAAGTAAAAAGATGGCAGAACAAAAAATGAAGCCAGTCATAAAATAGAATCATGTAGGCAGCACTTCAAGAACAGGCAAAACAATGACAGAGAACATAGTAAAAAGGCTAAATTGAAAGTGAACAAAACTAGCTCTCTCTCCCCAAATTAACCCAATCTGGTGAATCAGTGTAATGTTTTGGATAACAATATCCCCCATAGGTTCATGTGTTTCAACAACTCAATTGTCAGCAGTTTGTGGTTTAGGGGGAATGGCCTTGTTAAAGGAAGACTATGAACTGGGGTGGGGGAAGCTTTGAGAGCTTATGGTCCTGCTCTCCATGCCTCCCCATTGTGATGATGATGGACTCTGCAACAGTAAGCTCAAATAAACCTTCCCTCCTATAAGTCATAGTAGTCATGATGTTTTATCACACCAACAGAAAAATAACTAATACAATATAGTTATGCATATACACTAAATATACATATAAGTATATTTTATATGACTATATTATAAGTTCCATCTATCTTAGTAGTTTCCAAATCCTAACTGTTCCTTATTATCACCCAAGTAAGGGCTAGACAAATCAATTAAGCGCCTGCCCTACAATGAGGTCCTGAGCTCAGGCACAAGGGAGGGGAACATGGCTCAGTGGTGAATCTTTGCTGTGCAAGCACGTGAAGCTGAGTTCAAATCAGCAATAACAAAAAGTCAGGTGTTTTATGACACCAGTGCCATGAGGAAGCAGAGACAGGAAGATCTCTGGGGCTTTCTAGTCACTTGCTTAACTCCAGGTTTGGTCATATACCCTGTTTCAAAGGAGTAAGATGAAATTGATGGAACACCAGATGTCATCCACCAGTCTCCAAGTAAGCACACAGACACACAGGCACACAGGCACACAGGCACACACACAAACACAGACACAGACACACACAGACACACACACACACACACACACACACACACACACACACACACACACAATGCACACACAAAAGAATCGTCCTAGTTTGGTTTCTGTTCTGTGGTTTGAAAAAAAAAAGGAAGGAAGGAGGAAAGGAAGGAGAGAGGGAGGGAGGGAGGGAGGGAGGAAGGGAGGGTGGGAGGGAAGGAGGAAGGAAGGAAGAAAGAAAGGAGGAAGGAAGGAAACATTCTGATCAAAAGCAATCTGAGGATGAAAGTATTTGTTTCACTTACAAGTTTAAAGTCTGTCATCACTGGGAGAAGCCAAGGCAAGAACCAAAGCAGAGCCCATGAAAGAATGTTGCTTACTGGCTTGCTTCCTGCTTCTGCTCAGCTAGCTTCCTTATACAACCCAGGACCACCAGCCCAGGGGTGGCACTACCCACATCCAACAATTAACAATCAAGAAAAGGCCCCATAGGCACTGTCACAGGCCCATCTGATGGTAATTCCTCAACTGAGATTCTCCTCTTCCCAGGTGTGTCAACAAGAAGAGTTATCACAAGACTTATACAGGAAACCCATCTTTTTCTTTTTAACATGCTTTAATTTCCTTTGAATATTATGGTCATTCAAGTTCCATGGTCAAAGCATGTTTAGAAATTACTTATCCATATAACGTGTAAGTCCATGTCTATGCACAAGTAATTGACAGAACTTAATAAGTAACCTAATATGAGAGCAAAGGGATGCATTGCACTACTTAGGTTTTGAGGCTGGTTGTCCTGGATTCGAAATTTGCATGTAACAGGACAGGCAGCCAGCCAGCCAATACTTGTTTAATGAATGAATCAGGGAAACAGGAAGAGGGAACACATTCTTTGAGAAAAGACAGGTTTGATGTTGAATATACGCGTTTCCCAATCAACAATTAAATCCTTTGTCTTCTGGGACTCTCAACAGCACTCTCCCTTTCCTGCCTTAAGTGGGTGCCTGTCCTTGCCACTACCATTTGGACTAATATATGTAATGACTCTTCCTGGGGGAAGAGCAAGATTTTTCTTTGAAGCATTACTCTCCCCACGATGTGGTCTCGCTGGGACTATAAATCAGGTCCTACCCTAAATCAAGACAAAAGGAAACTCTCCTTGACTTTGAAATCGTGAGCAGTGTGTCCTAAGAGCAGAGAAATCCACTGGTGTTCATCCATTCTTACAGTGGCAGTTTACATTCATTTCTGTTTCCTAGATCCCTTGGTGGCCCCAGCTTATGCCATTTTTACCCTATCAATTCTATGAATATCCTAATAAATCTGCTTTGTACAAGTCACTTCAATACCTTGCAAACAAATGAACAGCAATATTAAGCAGTACTTAATATGCCAGCTCTGCCTTGAGTCACTGCAGAAAATCTTCCTCTTCTGGCCCCAGACTCATCCACTCTAGCTCCTGCACTGGGAAGGTGTATATTGCTCCAGACAGTTCTGAAATCAATGCTGCAAAAACAAAGGGGAGGAAGGATGAATGGGGAGAGGGGTCCTTTTCTTGATAGAACTCAGAACTGTGTGAAGACTCAAGATAATTCTGATAACAAAACAATGTTTTCTTAGTTGTATATAATCACAACAGGTTATTGAGTAGAACATCTATCTTGTGCTCTATAATTTAGTACCATCAAAAGATTAAGGAGTTATCTCCCCCTGTGGGGAGTAACTCAAAGCCACAATTACACTATTAGTCTTAAACCACTTCTCATGTATTACATTTTGAGAGGTAGGGCCTTTGGGTATTCATTTTAAGTATCTGCACTGTCAAAATTACAGAATATTTTTGAGTTGACTGGTTGATAACTTTGGGTTTTATCCCTCAAACAAGTGCTGAATAACTGACATAACATCAGTGTTTCAAGAAAAAAAATCAAAATATGGAGCTTTTAACTGCCTTTGCTGGTTGTTCACACGCTATTATATCTACCAATGTAGATGTTTTCCTATTCTTAACCCAAAACCACTCATCCTTCAAGAGTTAATTTAGATACCCTCCAGTTTTCTGGAGGTAGATGAGACTAAGTCACTTCTTCACCTCTGTTCTCACAGCACTTCTTTTGAGATGCCACACAGAGTTAGAAAGGAAGATAGTGGGTGCAAGGGCTTGTTTTTCACTTGGTACAAAGTTTTCAGTTTTGCAAGATGAGTGGATGACAGGCAGCAATGTTAGCACAGCCATGGGAATGACTGGGAGGCCCTTCCTTGGACTAACTCCACTCTTCTCATCTGTTTAAATGTTACATCATTTGGGGCATATTTTGCCTTTTCCGGGCCAGAGGGGCTCAGGTACCCTTGCTATGACATCTCTGCTCACCAAGTTCTTGCCACAACTGTAATCTACAGTTATGCCATTTATCACTTTTCTATGGCCACCATAACAAAGTACTACCAACTGGGTTGTGGGGGTACATTTATTTCTTACAGTTATGACCAAAGTGGTAGAAGCTTTGGCTTCTCCTGAGGCTTATTTCCTTGGCATACGGATGGCCATTTTTTTTTAGCATACACATCTCTGGTGTGCTCAGAAGTTTCCATCATATAACACATGGCTGGAGACATAGCTAAGTGGTAGGGCACTTGCCTGGTGTGTGGCTTTAGTTTTCATCTCCAACACAGAAAAAAAGAAAACAACAACAACAACATACCAGGCATACTGGATTTGGATTCACCCTAAAGGTCTTGGTTTTACTTAGTTGCCTCTTTATCTCCAAACACAGTCACACATTCTGATATAATGGGGGTTGGGACTTCAAAATATGAATGGAGGCATAAGTTGGCCACATGTGGTTAGGCCAGTAACAAGGTAACCGGTAGTAAACTGGGGGACGAGAACTTGGTTCTCATTTGATGAACTGCTAGGCTCTATTTTTCTCCTTTGGGGAACTGCTATGCTCTATTCTTCTCATCTGAGGAACTGTTATGTTCTCTTCTTTGTACACTTTACCTCCAAGTCTTAATACATCAGTATTTCCTTGACTTTCAAGACTTCCTTCCCACTTTCATCTGAAGAGGACCATCCTGGACTAAATTTAAAGTGACCCTAAAAGTCACTCACCACAATAGTTTTCTTTCTTCTGGAGTACTTACTACTTTTTAATGCACACAATGCCAGCTCCAAGAAAAGGTGGTAATGTGTTTTTAACCACTTGGTACTCTGCAATGTCTCACTCCCAGTTATGAGTAAATGTGTTTCTGTAACCACTTAACACATTATGTCTTTATTTACTCCACTGGGAAAACCTTCAGGGCTTTTAATATCCGGAATGCTTTATGAATCTCAGTTTTACCACCTCTCCAGCAGGTTGCTTAATACACGACAATGATGTGTTCTTCAGTGTTCTCACAAGGTACAGCACCCAGTTCAAAAAATGACGTCCACTGCATGCAAATTGCTAAATGTTACTCAGTGTCTTCCTGAAGTGTGGAACCTGAGAATGGCCTGGGGAAAAGTCTTCAGGGGGTGCAGTGAGCACTAAACGGAAAAGTACTAAAGCTACTACTGCATTTACAACTGTTTGCCTTAATATAGGCCTCAAGGGTTTTTTATTCTTAATAATTTAATTGCATTTGTTGTGAGGTGTGAGCATGTGTGAAGTCAAAGGACAACTTCCGTCCTTCCATCACGTGGATCCCAGGGATCAAACTCAAGTCCTCAGGCTTGGCAGCAAATGTCTTCACCCACTAAACCATCCCTGGCCCCTTCACAAGTTCTTTGTCGCCTTTCCTCGCGTGCAGCTCCTGCTAGCTCCTGTTTTTCTTCCTGTTTAAAAGGGAAATTCTCCAGGCTCAAAGATGCACAGCAAACAGGTGTATGTATATTTACCAGTTTTGTGTGCAGCGGTGCAACGGGGCATCGTCACTCCCAACACTGGGTTTGTGGCCACCTCCTGCAGGGAGTTCTAGAGAACGAGCTACCTAGGGAGCAAACCAGTAATGTTTTTAAAACTTTTAAACTCTGGCAGCAACCTCAGCGGCTTATCAGCAAGGGCCCTACAGACGGGGCGCTCAGGGGTCCCCTGGAGTCGCGGCGGCCCGGAGGCCCCGCCCACAGCTCCAGCGGCCTCCGGTTAATCTGCCTTCCTGAGGTAAACCCCCGCCCGCCTCCCGCGGCAGCCCGAGTTCTTACCACAGCGTCTTGGGGAGAGACGCGCTCCCATAGGAGCCGAGCGAGAAAAGCTAAAGCAACCATTGAGCACTCGGAACGTGGGCGGGGCAAGACCGGGTGCTGGGGTGGGGCAACGCGGCAGGGTGTGGCCAATAGGGGGTGGGGCAAAGGCTGAGGCGGGGCTAAGAGCTGCGGCGAGAGACGGCGACGTGGCGAGAGGAGGGGCACGTTTAGTGCCACGTCACGCTCAGCGCTTGACAGTGCGCAAGCGCCGTGGCTCCGGAGCCGCTGGAAAAGTACCCAACATGGCGTCTGAACGCAAGACTAAGTTATCCAAGAACCTGCTGCGCATGAAGGTGCGGGGGTTGGGGGTTGCTGGGGTGTCGGATGGGGCAGCTGAGCCCCGAGATGTCCCGAAGTGACTCGGGCCGAGGCGAAACGGGCAGACTGCACCCCAGATTGGCCCCGGATGGCCGCGGCCCGCGTATCCATCCATTCATTCGTTCAGCCTACCGGCCATTGGGCACCTGGGGTGAGATTATGATGAGGCAGACTCGCCTCAAGCCCGAAGCCCGTTGTGGGGACTGAGCTTGCACGAACGTAAGAACCTGCAGCGACTGCCGAAGTGTTAGGGCCGCCTGGGAACTTAGGCGTCTCGCGAGAAATGGTCCTTAAAAAGAAACCACGTGAAAGGATCTCAGGTAGTGTCCTGAACCAGGGTAAGTGAGTTCATAAGTCTGAGAGGGAGAAAAGAAAATTACAGACGTTTGCAAGAACAAAAGGCAGCTGGGACGTCTGAAAGGCAAGGGGCATAAAACTAGTCTGTAAAAATTAGTGGTCACTAGGAACTTTGTGATCCAGACTGAAGTTTTGTTCCCCGTTATCTCATGAGCAGTAAGGAAAGTGTTGAGCCCGGGAACAGTCTCATGAGTTGTTACCTATCAAAGCTACGAGAACTGTACTGTGGATAATAATTAATGAGAGAGAAGCCCAACCCCACAACACATAAACTTACAGGCAGAAAGACCAGCTAAAAGGTCCTGTGCTCTGGATGAAGGTTGTCATTGTGGTTGGAATGAAGAAAATTTTAAGTGGGGTGGAACGAATTGTCCATCAGCTTTTAAACAAAATCAAAATTTTAAAAGGTTTATGCTTATTTTTCTTTATGTATGCCTATAATATACACCATGTGTGTTCAGGTGTCTATGAAAGCCAGAAGAAAGTGTTGGAACCCCTGAAACTGGAGTTGTAAGCTGCTAGGTGTGGTTACTGAGACCTCTCTGCAAGAGCCAGAAGTCTTAGCCACTGAGCCAACTATCCAGCCACATGATTTTTAAATTTGAAATTGAACCAATTTGAACCAGCAGTAGTGGCTTGGTGGTACCCATTTGTAACCCCAATACTGTCAGCTGCTTAGCAAGTCTGTGGCCAGCTTGGACCAGACTAGAGACCCTGTCTCAAAGTGTCAAAAAGACGACAACAACAGAAACCTGAATGAACTTAACTACAGTCTGAAAAGGAGAGTGAGGTTAAAGTCACATTAATTAAGATGGGGGGGAAGCTAAATCTTAGGACTTACATAATAGTAATAGAACATATTTATTATCCTTCCTATATCCAGACATTGTTCTTGTTTCATATATAATAAACCACTTAATCCACATGGGAACATTTGAAGTAGCCACAGTCATTATCTCCATTGACACCTGAGGTATCTGAAACAGGAAGTAACAGCTAAAAAGACTGATCATCTGGCCCCAGAGTCTTTGCTGTAGTCTCTACCACCTGTCACTGAACGCACAGGTGGCACTTGACTTAAACGTCTCACTCAACAGTATTATAAAGATTATTTAACACGGGCAGCTGCCCTGCCTATGAAACGGTGTAGGTTAGCCACACAGTACACTGTAGAGTTTCTGTCATTTACCCCTAGGATGATGTGGCTTTCTGGGAGTGGTGCCCCATTGCCCCCACCACAGTGGAGTCCCCTGTTACATATGGCTAGCACAGGAAAAGGTCAGAATCTAAAGTACTGTTTCTGGTGTGTGGTATTAGATTCCCACCATCTTAAAGGTGGTTCATTAATCTAAACCTTTTTAAGGCGTGGGCTGTCAGTGAGAGCAGTGGCGTTTCCAAGAAAAGGAAATAAGGAATGAATGAGTCCTGTGTTGAGGGTCAGGGAGTAAACTTTCCCTGGAAGCTTTGAATGCAGTTGAGTTGTACTGCAGCTGGGAGTGAACAGAATGAGGATGGAGGGAGGGCAAGTTGCCCCTAATTTAGTTTGGCAAGTACTTCTTTCTGTGTGTGAGCAAAGTTTGAGTCTTTACCAGTTTAAGCAGTTTGTAATCATGCTGATTGCAGAGAATTAGAGCGGATCTAGGAAGCACTGAGTAGTCTTAGCTCTTGGAGTAAACCAAATGAGCCTGTGCTAAGCATACAGGGTGGACACTAAAGATCTGCCTCTGAGCTCGAAAATAATTAAAGCAATTATTTCCCCTCACCCAAGTGAACAAGATCCAACTGGACATGACAAGTGTGTGGGAGAGCATTACCCATGTTTTGTTTGTCTTAGCAGCTGTATTGACAACAACCTTGCTGGTGGGACAGGAGGTATTATGCACAACTACAGCAGTGTACTAGGAGAAGGCGTGGAACAGAGGTGCTTAGGGCCATTCAGGTAGAACTAATAAGGCAAGCATGAGAGCATTGGACATTTATTCCTGACTCACTTGTCTTCAGTACTTTTTAATTAAAATTTTAAAATTATTTTATGTGTATGAGCATTTTGCCTACATGTATGTCTGTACCACCTGAGTGCCTGGTACCCAAGGAGGCCAGAATAGGTTGTCAGGTCCCCTTGAACTAGAGTTACAGAGGGATGTGAGCCCCAATGTAGGTGCTAGGAGTCCAGCCTGTCTCCCCTGGAAAAGCAACCAGTACTCTTAACCACTAAACCATCTCTCCAGTCATATATATATTCATTCATATTCTTGTATGTGTGTCATAGCACATGTAGACACGTAGACAACTTACCAGTGTTGTTTCTCTTTCCAAGTGGGTTCTGAGGATCAAACTGAGGTTGTCAGCCTTGGAAACAAGTGCTGTTACCCCAGGACCGTCAGTATTCTTGAATTCATCTGGCTGGGCCATCTATTTAAGATGGAGTCATTTCTGGTGGGACAGAAGGATGTGGGTAGAAGGTTTGCCAGGGTGACGGTTTGGGTAAAGATGGTGCATTTTGGGTTCCTTTCTGAACCTTAGGACAGGACTTTGTGCTTTGTAAGGGACAAGATAGTAAATGTTCTAGACTTGTAGGCCAGTGAGGACCCATGTACTACTGAGCTCTGCCATTACTGCCCAGAACTGAATCAGCATGACTGCTACGGTAAACTGTAGACCATAGAGAGCCACCCTGAGGGCTGTGGTTTCCCAGAGTCTGCTCTGGACCCTCAGTTTTGAGTGAGGGGAATGAAATAGCAAGATCTAAAGTCTGTCCTAAGACTGTGAAGTCAAAATTGAACTTCTTCCTAAACCTAGATGTGCTTTATTCACAGCCATATTGTGTTCTGTTCTCTCTATCCAAGGTAGATATGTGTGACTGTGTACCTTAAAGTTTCTGGTGAGGAAAAATGGAAGATATAGGGCAGTTAGGATTACACCAGGAATGTAGGGGCAACCTTGAACCACAAGGGAATCTGGAAAGCTAAAACAAGTCCAGGTTCATTGATATTCAGAGGACTGTTACTGAACTAGTCTGCTAGGTGGCCTGTGTACCCATGGTACAGATGAGCTAGGACACTGACACAGTTCGGTTTTGTTTGGCAGTTCATGCAAAGAGGCCTGGACTCGGAAACCAAGAAACAGCTAGAAGAGGAGGAAAAGAAGATGATCAGCGATGAGCACTGGTACCTGGATTTGCCAGAGTTCAAGGAGAAAGAGTAGGTTTACTGGGGTTTGTAACCGTGGTTTGGGAAGCCCGGTAAAGCTGACTCATCCTTCTAGTGCAGTGCTTCCTTTTCTTCTAAAAACTATTAATCTGTGTGTGTTCCACATGGACTCAAACAAAGGCCCAAAGATGGGTTATTATACCGTCAGGCCTCACCAGCTTTGTTTCTGTAACTGTCCTTCGGTAGGCCAAGGGATGTGTGTTTGTTTGTATCAGTACTACACTGAATACCGTTCATGTCACAAACATTGCTATATTGGTAGTCTATCCTAAACTAAGCATTTCATTTCCCTTAGTTAATAAATACAGAAACCCAAGCATACCCAGCATCATTGTGTCCTTTGCTGTTGAGGAATTGGAGCTTAAGAGAGTTGTTTTTCCCAGAGCCAACTGCCTGGAGGGACAGAAGCTGGGTAATACCTAAGGTAGTTTTTGTTCTGCTTCCAAACCTGTCTAATACATGAAAGAGTCTTGAGTTGGACAGTGGTAGATTCACCTCATCTTTTTGTCTAAATCCTGCAAGTTGTGTTGCATTTTAGCTTGTTCATTTTCTTACCTCAGTATGGTATATTATTTACTTACACTTTTGTTAAAATGACTGAACATTTTACCTACTGTTTTTAGATACATATTTGTCTTTCCCTTTTCCCCTTGTTAATTTGCAGTTTAGTTAGCTGTGTTGTTGTTCTTTTTATTTTATTTTTTTTACTTTATCTAGTCCTTTGGGATGGTGACATATTCTTCTGGGAAGAGAAAGTCCAGATTCCCAAGAAAAGTGACTTTTTTAATCTGTGTGCTTCTTACAGGCTCTAACTATTAATCAAGATGAAAAGTTTCCAAAAGATAATATGCATAGGAGTGGGCTTAGGGGGAGGGAGTAGCATATGAAACCTGGAGGTAGTATACATAGGAGTGTGCAGGGGGCTAACACAGATGACAAGGCCAAGGATAGTGTGAAGAAAAGTATTCAGGGGACTGCACAGACAGGAGCCAAGGAACAGTGTAAACAGGAGTGTGCAGGGGGATTAGCACAGATGATGAGCCTAGGGACAGTGTGACCAGGAGTATGCAGAGGGGACTAGTATTGATGAGGAACAGTCATTTTATGTGTTGGTTGAGTTTGCACAGTCTTCTAGTTATTTACCAAAGGGTAAGACAGTTCTGCCTCATTTGGGATATGTTTTTTTGTTTTTTTGTTTTTTTCTAATACAACATACTGGTCTCAGAAAATAACTTTTGGGTTTCCTTTCCTGGGTAAATAAGGCATAAATAACTTCGCCATCTTATTCCTGTGACATGGAGGGAAGCTGTGAGGTAAGTGCATGGTATAGGAGCTAATTCTGTGCTGGAGGGCACAGGCAGCCCAGGGGATCCCAGAACCTCAGCCTCCATTTCCTTTCCTTGTGTTATTTGATGGGTTGAATAGAAGTGCTGAGAGCAGATGTCTCAGAAAAGCACTGGCTTGTCCATTCCAGGTACAGCCTGCTATGTGTTTTGGCAGATGCGTCTCATCAGCAGGGTTAGTTTCTTTTCCCTAGTTAACTAAGGGCAAGTTATATTTTTGCTGTTTAATTTTAAAAAGATGATTACTGTTTTCTGTTAAAATGTCAGGAATTACTTTAATTTCTGAACATGAAAGCCATCTATTTTTTTGTGTGTGTCAGGAGAGAAAGAGGTCTTGAACTCCCAGTCTTCCGGCCTGGGCCTACTGAGTGCTGAGATTGTAGACATGTGCCAGTTCCATGATTTTTTATTAATAATTTGTGGCTATATTCATAAAAATTGTTAAAGTATATTGTTTAAGTGTCTTTGACTTGGGCCATCGGTCAGTTGCTAAGTATTCATACCTCCTTGTTTTCCCAGTTTGTATAAAGTTGATAATACTCCATTGTTTCTTCTGGAGTGCTGACCATATTTTCAGCAGTGAAGCGGTCTGGGGTCTGAAGTATTCTTATCCAGAAGATTTTTCATTAAGGAAGTCAGATCTTTGTTCTTTAGTAGATACAGGACTGTACTCTGTCTTTGAAGCAAGGTCTTACTCTGCAGCCCATGCTAGTCTCTAAACTCAGCCTTCCTGCTTCAGCCTCCAGGTCATGGTGTCCCCATCTTGCCCATGGCATTTTCCTTCCTCAGACTGTTTTTTTTTTTTTTTTTCTTGATTGTAGAATTCATATCTGCTACTTTCCTGCAGTTTTCACTTAAAATTCAGTTTCATGATTGTTTCTTTTGCATTCATATTTTCATTGAAATTCTGAATCATGTTTCATAAATGTATATTTATAATACATTTATAATTATTTTTTTTCTTTTTTAATTTGAATTAGAACCAAGATTGTTTTACATGTCAATCCCAGTTCCTCTCCCTCCCCTACAACCCACCCCCCAACTAAAACCCTATCTATCACATATCCTTTCTGCTCCCCCTGGAGGGTGAGGCCTTCCATAGGGTGTCATCAGAGTCTCTCGTGGCCCACCCCCACCCCACCCCCCGTGTGTCTTGGCTCAGGGAGTATCCCTCTATGTAGAATGGGCTCCCAAAATCCACACCTATGCTAGGGATAAGTACTGAACTACCACAGGAGGTCCCGTAGATTTCCGAGATTTCCTCACAGAAACCCATGTTCCTGGGGTCTGGATCAGTTCCATGCTGGTATTCCAGCTATCAGTCTGGGAACCAAGAGCTCCCCGATGTTCAGGTCAGCTATTTCTGTGGGGTTCACCAGCCTGGTCTTGACCCCTTTGCTCATCACTCATCCTCTGCTATTGGATTCCAGTTCAGTTCAGTGATTAGTTGTGGGTGTGTGCTTCTACTTCCACCAGCTGCTGGATGAGGGCTATCGGGTGGCATATAAGTCAGTCATCAATCTCATTATCAGGGGAGGGCATTTAAGGTAGCCTCTCCTCTGTTGCTTAGATGGTTAGCTGGTGTCATCTTTGTAGATCTCCAGACATTTCCCTAGTGCCTGATTTCTCTATAACCCTAAAATGTCTCCCTCTATTATGGTATCTCCATTCTTGTTTCTTCAATTCTTCCTTCGACCTTTCTTCCCGCTCATGTCTTCCTCACCCCTCCTCTCCCCTTCTCATTCTCCTAGTTCCCTCCCCCCTCTTCCCGAGCTCCCAATCTGCTCAGAAGATCTTGACCCTTTCCCCTTCTCCAGGGGACCATGTATATCTCTCTTAGGGTCCTCCTTGTTTACTAGCTTCTCTGGCAGTGTGGATTGTAGGCTGGTAATCTTTACTCTATGTCTGAAATCCACATATGAGTGATTACATACCATGTTTCTCTTTTTGTGATTGGGTTACCTCACTCAGAATGGTTTCTTCTAGTTCCATCCATTTTCCTGCAAATTTCAAGATTCCATTGTTTTTTTCTGCTGAGTAGTACTCCATTGTGTAAATGTACCACATTTTCTCTATCCATTCTTCAGTTGAGGGGCATCTAGGTTGCTTCCAGTTTCTGGCTATTACAAATAGTGCTGCTATGAACATCGTTGAACAGATGTCCTTGTTGTATGAATGTGCTTCTTTTGGGTATATGCCTAAGAGTAGAATTGCTGGATCTTGTGGTGGACTGATTCCCATTTTCTTGAGAAGTCACCATACTGATTTCCAAAGTGGCTGTACAAGTTGGTACTCCCACCAGCAGTGAAGGAGTGTTCCCCTTTCTCCACATCTTCTCCAGCATAAACTGTCATTGGTGTTTTTGATTTTAGCCATTCTGATAGGAGTAAGATGGTATCTCAGAGTTGTTTTGATTTGCATTTCCCTGATGGCTAAGGATGTTGAACATTTTCTTATGTGTCTTCAGCTATTTTTGATTCCTCTATTGAGAACTATCTATTTAGTTCTGTACCCCACTTTTTAACTGGATTGCTTCGTGTTTTGGAGACTAGCTTCTTGAGTTCTTTGTATATTTTAGAGATCAGCCCTCTGATCAGCAGTCTGTGGGCTGCCATTTTGTCTTGCTGACTGTCTCCTTTGCTTTACAGAAGCTTCTCAGTTTCAGGAGGTCCCATTTATCAATTGTTGATCTCAGTGTCTGTGCTACTGGTCTAATGTTCAGGAAGCAGTCTCCTGTTCCAATTAATTCAAGGGTATTTTCCACTTTGTCTTCTAATAGGTTCAGTGTGGCTGGACATTTATAATTATTAAACTACTTTTTCCCTAACTCCACTATCTCTATTTTTCCTGCTCCGTTGCATGTCTAGTGATTTGTGTGTGAGGGTGACTATTGCTGATTCTCTGAATTGTTTTCATTAATGAAGTGTTGGATTTTGTTCCACTAGACAACTGACTGACATGCCAGGAAGCTTACTGTTGGTTACAGTGGTTTTTTTCATCTTTGCTCTAGGTAAATTAGCCACACTCAGGGTTTGGGCCTTCCTGCTGGGTATAATAGGGACTCTCTTGATCTCTTCTCTGACTGGACAGACCTCAGGTAGCCCCCTGTTCCTTGCAGGTTGCAGTGTTTGTTGTATGTATATAGCTGAACACAATTTATTTCCCAAATACTGTAGGCTAGAAAATGCACCTGCCCCAGATAATAAATACCCCGGGTACATTCTAGATAGGAATTTTTTCTGGCATGCTAGTCTGGTTTTCATTACTGTAATGAAGTGCTTGAGGCTGTGCAGCCTAAGAAGGAGAGAGATCATCTATCTCACAGTTCTGGAGCATCAAGGGCATGGCACTGGTATCACCTCAGCTCTATCAAGAGCCTTGTGTGGAAGGATCTCTGTTAGTCAGAGGTGGCAACTTGAGGCAGGAAGCCAGAGACTCAGGTCAGGCCCGGGCTTTTATGATGCCTGCTGTCATGAGAGTGAACTCAAGAAACCAGGTTGTTGTTTTTTGTTTTTTTTTCTTCCCTGAGTGCAGTGTCCCTGGTGATTTCCCACTAGGCCCCACATCTTAAAGGTTCCATCACTCACATGGCCATGGCCTCACTGGAGACCAGGCCTCTACCACATGGACCCTTGGAGGACCAACTGTAACCCTTGTAACAGGAACCAAGGAGAAAGAAACCGTTGACCACAGAGGCCAGAGATAATTGTACTGGGGAGGTGGGGGTGGGTACAGTTCTGCTCCAGCCTTGGTTTTGCACATGTCTCCGGAATGATCTGGAGTCAGTCACGGGATTTATGCTGTGAGAGCCTAAGTTTACAGCAGCTTAAGCTGCCAACTTTGAGGTAATCATCACAGTGGCCACAAAAGGCTGTTGCACTAGAGCACTGGCCTCCGCTGAGCATCTGGTCATTAGCTGTGAACTCACCCTGTGACTGTGCAACTTAATATTCAGCTAGAGATTCATAGAGACCTGCATTTCTCAGATTCCATTGTCATCCTGACCCATGTATTCCAGCCACCTCTGTGGTCCTGAACTTGGGTTTGCCTCTCCAATTCGGCAAGGCTAGCCTCTGTTCTGCTCCCTGCTCCCAATGGAAAACTTGCTTCACTTGGCATTTCTTTACAGTTGTCACAGCCCAATGCTTTCAGTAGTTCATTATGGAAATATTTGTGTTCAGTTTTGTCTTATTGGCTATTGTGATGCTGAGTGTGATTCCTCCCTCTGTCACCTGGAATGGGATGACCTGTGTTTTTGCCCCTGTGTGGTATAAATATTTTCTTTTTCTGACATCATGTCTGTACCAGGATGCCCAGGAGAACAGAGGTTCTTTCCTTCCTAGGTGTTTCCAGCCCCTGGACACACCTGTGTGTGTTTGTTAGCATTGGCTGATGGGGGTAGTTCTTGATGAGAACCAGAGCAGGACCCCAAGAAAGAGTCCAAGGCCAGACCTATTCTGGCTTGCTGGATTTGGGTCACTCTCAGAGACAGAAATCCTGGCATCTGTTCCCCGGAGTGGTTGTGTCTGTGCTTTCACCTGCCAAGTGCCTCAGCAACTGCAGTTTGTTTTGTGGCATCATTTCTGGTCCTGCTGGTCCAGCTTTCCTGATATCTCAAGCCTCTTCTCTGCAGAAGATTAAGACATTGAGACCAGTCTTCAGTCTTTAGTGTTCATAGCCAGGAGCTCCACCCAGTCATACCTTCTGTGAGAGCTGCCCAGGCCTGCTGTTTCCTCCCTGCCCTGTGTTTTGATTGTTGTTCTCTCCTGGATATTTAATGAGCACTTGGGGTTGTACAAGAGTCAGGTATTAGGCTGGGCATTGGTGGCGCTCGCCTTTAATCTCAGCACTCGGGAGGCAGAGGCAGGCAGATCTCTGTAAGTTCAGGACCAGCCTGGTCTACCGAGTGAATTTCAGGACAGGCTCCAAAGTAATACAGAGAAACCCTGTCTTGAAAAACCAAAAAAAAAAAAAAAAAGTCAGGTATTTTGTTTCTGCTTTGGAAGGTTCAAGTTTATCGAGAATTCCTGATGTGTGTTGTAATTACTTGCAGAGATTAGAGGAAGTCGTGCCTAAACCCATGGCTCTCATCTCCTAGTGCCCTTGCTGGCTGGATCAGCTTTTACTTCTAACCCTGTTTAGAGATCTCACTGTGCTCTTGCTCCCTGTGAGACCAGGAGCATGGATTTCCATGCAGGCTTGACCTCTGCTTCTGCACTTGGTTGTAAGCAAATACACTGTTAATAGGGGCTTCTTATCCTGCTCAGGAGTTTCATCATAGAAGAGCAGAGCTTCTCACTATGTGAAGATCTTCTCTATGGAAGGATGTCATTCAGAGGATTTAATCCTGAAGTTGAGGTATTAAAGATAATTGCTTCAAATTTTAAAATTTTTTTACAATTGAATTTTTTCCCTGCCAATAATTGAGCTTCAGTCTCTCCCCACCAGGTACCATTTCTCCTCATTATATGAAAAATAACAAGTCTTGAAATATTGCCATAGCTATTTAAAGAAATTGCAGCGTGGCAGTCTGGTTTTATGGAAGAATTGAGTGGGTAATTTAATATAGCGGTGTGCAGTCGCTGATGCTGCCACTGTGTTAGTTTCAACTCAGTCTTTTACAGGAGTGTCACGACTATTCATACGATGCTGTTATGAGAAGTTATTTTCCAGCATGTGTAAATGTCTTTTTCTTAATGGAAAAATGCTATTTTAAAATGCTATCATTTGACTTAGTAATGGACGGGTCTTAATCCAAGCTGTTAAATAGATTGCTTTTTTTTTTTTTTTTTTTTTTTTTTTTTTTTTTGTGAATCCCTTGGAAAGTCTGTTTGGAAAATAAATGTTCACCTTGTGACTGGGCTATTGCTTTAATCTCCTGACTTGGCGTCACAGAAAAGCAGGCCTTTACTTTGTCACATTTACAAGACCTCTTGTGTCCATGTTGGGAGCCCTCCTGTGGATTGGTCCACACAGATGTGTGCCGTAAAGCTTTTTTTTTTTTTTTTAAGATTTATTTATTTATTTATCATGTATGCAGTGCGTGCCAGAAAAGGGCACCAGATCTCATTACAGATGTCTGTGAGCCACCATGTGGTGGCTGGGAATTGAACTCAGGACCTCTGGAAGATCAGTCAGTGCTCCTAACCCCTGAGCCATCTCTCCAGCCCCATGTGCCGTAAAGCTTTAACTCGTGCCACTTCAGCCACAGTTCTTCAAGCGAGGCAGTGACACTGGGGCTCGGTCATATGCTGGCTGTCCTGGGTGTTAAAGGGTGACTTAGCTTTGGCCTCCACCCTCTAATGTAGTAGCGCACATGCTTCCTTCAACTCAGCGGTGATGACGAAGCGTCTCTGGCCATTGTCATCTGTCCCCTAATGGGTAAAATGTCCCCAAATGAGAATCACTTTTCTGAATGCCTCTGAAAAAACACAGTCACCTAAGCCTGAAGTTTATTTAAAGATGGAGAGTTGGTTGGGGGAGGGCAGTATTCTTGTTTAGGAAATATGTGTAGAATGTACATTATAACTAAAGTATAATCAAATAACCATGTTTGGGTTAGTACTCATTTTCTCTGCCCCAGCCTCCTTTAAGCTTTAAATGGACAGGAGACTGAGACAAAAGGAAAGAAACATTTGGGGTTTATGAATCTGTTCAAAGAATGGGGTTTAGGTGGGCAAGCCCCCAAAAGTGCCTCCTCAGTGGGAAAGTTCAGGTGTAACACCTCAGAATTTGGTATGAGAAATGGTAAAATAAAAATGACCAGAATCACTGGACTCCCACATAGATTCTGTTCTCTCTCAGAGAGGTTTTCATCAGTCCTGTGTGTGTGTCTGTGAAGGCCTGCTTTCTCAGCCCCCCTTTGTTACACAGAAACTATTGTTTGTCAGAAAATCACAGTTATCAGTAGGGTTGTGAGAGAAAGATGAAGAAGTACTTGGGGACATTGAGATACACTGTCCACCCTGAAGTGTTGCAGAATCTTCTGTTGTTTTACTTTTTCTTTCCCCATTCACTGTTAGCTGTGTGCCCCTTTATTATGAGTGACAGGTAGGGTGTGTGAAGTAAATAACGGCTTACCTGACACCGAGCCAGCTGTTCTTAGGACTCCCAGCTGGTGCTGCTGGCAATTGTGGCATGAAGCTTTGCACAGAACCCCTCGTGAGTTTTATCTAGCCTCGCAAGGGGTTCCGTGGCTAAGTTTCACTGTCAGAAGACGACCTTGACACCAGCCAACCCCAGGCCTCCCTGATGGCCAGCACTGGTGTATTTTTCAGAAGTTAATGCTTCAGATGAATTCTAAGAACAAAGCAGTGGCAGAAGAAGAGGAGACAGTGGAGGTGGATGTGTCAGATGAAGAAATGGCGAGAAGGTAACTATGCTCTCGGAGCTGTTGTAGCAGTGTCCTGACTGCACGGTCTGCGGAGCTTTAAACCTAGTGCACGGTGGGGAGATGTGCACACTGCCTGCTCCTGATGGCCCCAGTGGCTTCATGCTGGGGCACACTGGCCATGAGGGCTTCATTCCATTGCTGCCTCTGGTGACTATAAACGTGCCTCTCAGTTTGTTTGGGGGAAGCAGAAACAAAACCAGCAGAGAGTTTAATCATCCATAGCCAGCTGTGTGGATTTTTAACTCACACAATCTCTTTTCATCATAAATTTTGTTTTTCTTGTTGTATTTGGCTTGATGCTTTTGGCAAGCCTTGATTCCTACTTTTTTATTTGAAATTAAATTGTGCTGTGTATCATCCTAACAGATATGAGACTTTGGTGGGAACAATTGGAAAAAAGTTTGCCAAGAAGAGGGACCGAGCCAATTACGAAGAAGATGAAAATGGAAATATAAAACCCATTAAAACAAAGAAGATGTTCTTAAAGCCCCAAGATTAAAATGGATGCCTAGGATACAGCAGCTGCCTGTGAGCACACCATAGTTTGAAGTCATCCTTGTGGTGTCTGTATGGTTAATACTCCAATGTTTACCTGTAAAGAAATGCATAATTTTGAAAATATGCTGTTCTTGAGACAGATGTGTAATGGATGTTATACATCCTTTTAATGATATTCTTGAGGGTCTTCAAATGTGTGGGCACATGCCGCTCCCTAGATTTTTGACCTGACTTTGATTTGTGTGTATGTCCACACAGTCAGGACACATATGAACAGCTCTCTAGTTATTGTCCTGGAATGACTGTTAGAAACTAATTATTGCCATTGTTTCAACTGCCTTTATATTTATAATCTACTTTTTGAATCATGTCAAGCCAATTCATACATTCACTTTGGACTCAAATATTTGAGAACTTTACAGAAGTGACTCACCAGGACCAGATATGCCTCTCCAACCTGAACTGTCTGCATGCTGCTGGGTCTTTCTCATCTATGGTAGTGTGGTTTTTGTTTATTTAACGCAGTCACTTGGGATATTTTTCTAACATTCTGAAATAAACATCTGTTTTCGTATACTTTACTGTTTTTTGTACTTTGAAACAATTTTAATTTTACTTAGTAATCAACCTTATGCAAATAATAACTTATAAAGACTGACCATTAATTGAGAATATACTGAGATGTAAGATTAAACCACAAAAGGTTTCATTGTGTCTGTTAAGAACAATTACCATTTCTTAGGGTACAGCTCAGTAGAATTTAATACTGACTCATCCTGTGTTAAGTATATCAGCACATGGAATTATGTGTACATCTGTCTGTGTGGAGGTGAATGCTGAGGACTTCTGACATTTTGTTAGCAGTGATAAGTAAAGGACTTGCCTTTCTCTGGATCTCTGTAGACTCCATCTGTTGTTTGGCCTCAGTTCTGTGAGTTACGTGTTGACTTTGCCATCCAGTCAAGAATACTCAGGTAGGCCTATGACCAAAGAGATATAGTGAGTCTCCTAGAAACTGATCCTGTACCAGCTGGGATTCTGTTCACTTTGAAGATACTTTTTGTACCACAGACATTTGCAGTTTATTAAGTTGAAATAAAGATGAATTTCTTATGGCAGTGGGTTGAGTTATATTTAGAAGCATTGTTTGTGTGTCAGCTGTGTGTTCCAGGGTTATCTGTAGCAGATACTGAGCTCTGCCTTCTCAAATTCAAATTTTCCCCCTGTATATGGTGGTCCTCGGGTATGGGGGAAGGCTCTATTTTAGTTCTGGGGGATACCCACATCTGAGAATGCATAAGCACCTAATAGACAGTGGTACAGTGTGTGCACCATCCCCAGATTGAAAACAGTGCTGAATCCAGCACAGATGTAGAAATCATCCTTATGCTATGTTGTTTGGATCATAACAAGAAAGTCAACACCTTCAACACAGGCACAACTTTCATCCCTGAATTGTTTGTTTTGAGACAAGGCCTACTATGTGGACCTGGCTGGTCTGGAACTTGCTCTGGAAACCAGGCTGGCTTCAAACTCACAAAGATCTGCCTGCCTCTTCCTCCCCAATGCTGGAATTAAAAGTGGGGCCACCACACTCAACTTCCCTGAATATTTTTTACCTCTGTTGGGTCACAGATATTGTTCCCATAGATACAGGAGTTCAGTCATACCTGCCTTTGGCATTCGATTGGGGCTGACCAAACCTCATTTCTCCAATGCCAACCAGCTTCTTTCTGAGATACATCAGTAGAGTTGAAAGGGAAGGCCAGAGGAGTTCAGACCGAATCCTTTCACATGTGTCCTCTTTGCTCCTATTCCTTTGTCCTCCTGGTTGTTCACACCAGTTTAGTGTTCCCAACACTTACCTTCAGAGAAGGGCTCTGGCAGCCCATCCTAGTGCAGCAACTAAAGAGAGAAAAAATGGTAAAAAGCAGAAAAAAAGATTGATTCAGTGTGTCCGCATTGTGAAGGGAACAGGTAAAGGGATCCAATCCAGGGACGTCTAGCATCTTCAAAGTACTGATAGGAGCTAGGGAAATAGCAAGAACCAGGGCAGGGCAAGAGTCTGCACAGTTAAGCACTCTGAGTCAAGGTGTTCTCGAGGATCACCGTCTTGGATCCAGTTCTCCGAGGCGGTCTGGAATTCCTGCTGCCCTTGTATAAGGGAGTTTTGGTCTGTGGTTCTTACAACATGATCACTTCTGATCCAGGGTGCAGCCTCGCCGTCATGGAGAATTGAACTCATTTTGGGTGGGGATCAGACTGTCTTCTTTGTCCTGGAAATCTAAGGTGACTTGTCAGTTTAAGATGATGACCTACCCTTGTGTCTCAGCTTTCACAGGAATGAGATAGATTTAGGTAGACAGACACACAATGCTTCATGTGCCTCTACAGAGTCAAGCAGGAACCTAAGCCTTAAAGAGACAGAAACAAAGGCAGAGATGCCATCTCTGTCTTGCTTTTAGTCCCCTTGTGGACACAAGTAATTTTTAGCAGACGCAGCTTCAAGTGCTTGTTATGGCGCTGCCAGCATCCACCTCCCACTCTGACATCTGCCTGGTACCATGGCTCACAGCACCCGATTCAACACCAAGGCTCTGACTGAACAGCAGCATTTCATCTGATGTCAGTTCTGCTGCTAAGTGTGCAGGCTTCTACCCTCCTCCTGGGGGTGCCAACTTAAGGCAGGGCACCTTCCTCTTCAGTGCCCAATTCTTTGTTTTAAACTATTATAGAAAAAGATGGTGAAGGAACTAGAGTGAAATATGCCAAATTGGTCTATTGATTATTTCAAGCTGAAATTGCCTAAGGACCTGTCTTCTATACAACAAGCCATAAGATATGTTTGGGCAAGAATGTCCTTCACTTGCCAATGGAAATTAACTCAATCACCAGAGAATGGGAATTGGAGCTGCAATGTCCCTGACGTAAAGCTTTGTCATCCCAGATATTGGTGAGGAACACAGACTGCCATGAGCTCATGAACAGGTACAATATTCAGTTGGAAACATAGCTTATTTCACTTGTGCATATACTCCATGGCCTCCCACGGGCTTCTTCCCTCCCCCTCAGGACATTGCTGGAATTTATACTGCCCAACCCTAGATCTTCACTGTCCGATTTGTCATCCCTCCCCTGGTTCTTAGTCCAGATGGTATATGAACACCAGGCACTGGTCCTTCCTTTGGTCTCTTCTCCCTTGTGAAGATTCCCAGGGTCATGCCAACTTAAATCCATTAAGCAGGGTAATGCATGTCTTGCAATGCTAGCACTCAGGAGACAGAAGCATGATCCTGAGTTCAGTGCCAGCCTTGGTCAAATAGAAGTACCCAGCCAACCTGGGCTACACATGGAGGCTCTGTTTAAAGGGGAAGAAGAGCATTGCCTGAAAACTTAAACGTGGGCTGGGGGAGACACTTTGTAGATCGACAGAACGGCTTGGCTATCCAGTGAAAGGGCGTTAGTATGTTAAGCCAGTGTTTGCTGCTGTTACCTAGCAATCCTGGCTTCCTAAGTGCTAGGGTTACAGTTGTGTGCCACCACACCTGCCGTAGGTACTTACTTAGTAATGAAAAAAATGAATGAACAGCAGTGGGGATGATTTGGAAACCTAACAGCCTACAAGACCTACAGTGCTGTGCAAATAAAAACAACCAAGCAGTGAAGCAAAAGCTGCTAAGCCCGACCTTTATCATCCCCAAACCACTTGCATTTTTGGCAGAGCCTCAAAGGCAGGCTAAGGAATGCAAATACATTGGCATGTAAAGGAAGGCAAGATGCAGGTGTGCCCTATTTGGCGCTGCTTGACATGAAGAAGCAGAATTCTACTAATTACTAGCAGTTAGAAGGGGACAACCTGTGTGAATGATGGGAAGTGCATGTTTGACTTTGTCGGATGGTAAGGACAAAGATTAGAGAACCTACCAGCTAAGTCCTGCCTGGCCCAAGCAACTTACTGTTGCAGCGTTAGTGTTTAGCTGGTTTTCAGGATAGTTCCGTTTTTAGTTTATAAGCAACTTCCACATTGATTTCCATAATAGCTGTACCAGTTTACACTCTGACTAGCAGGAAGTGAATACGGGTTCTCTTTTCCTCCTCACCATTATGTGTTGTCTTTTATTTTCTGGATCATAGGTAGCCATTACAATTGCCATACGATGGACTCTCAAAGTTTTAGTTTGCATTTTCCTGATGGCTAAGTATCTTAGTTTGGGTTTTTATTGCTTTGAAGAGACACTGTGACCACAGTAACTCTTAGAAAACATTTAATAATTAATTAATTACTTCACTGCTAAATGAGTTTAACTGCTCACTTGCAGTTCACAGTTTCAGTCCATCACGGCAGAGAGCATGGCGGCATGTAGGCAGATGCGGTGCTGGAGCTGAGACTGCTACATCGTGCAGGCGACAGGAAGCTGACTGACACACTGGGTGGTACTCTTGAGTATATGAAACCTCAGAGCCCTCCTTCCACAGTGACGCACTTCCTCCAACAAGGCCACACCCACGCCAGCAAAGCCACACCTACTAATAGTGCCACACCCTATGAGATTATGGAATTATGGGGCCCAAAATACATTCAAACTACCACACTAAGGAAGTGGAACACTTTTTTCAACTATTGGCTATGTGTATAGATTTAAGGATCAGAAGATTTATTCTTGGAGTGTGTTTGTGTTTATAGCTGCATATTCATAATAGCTAAGAAATGGAATCAACCTAGGTGTTCATCAGTTGACAAATGGATAAAGAGAATATGGTCCATAGACAGGATGGGATTTTAGTCGGCAGTAAAGAAATGAAGGCATTGTATTTGCAGGGAAATGGACGAAACTGGAAGTAATCGTGTTAAAAATAAGATTCAGAAAGACATACATCACATATTTTCTCTTGTTTAGATTTCAGTTCTTTTAGGTGTGTAGGTTATAAAACAGGAAGGGGTAAATGATTGTGGGGTAGAGGAATACCAAGAACATATGTGACACTGAAGCAGAATTGGATTGCGGGGGATGGGGAGCAATAGGATGAGTCAGCTAGGGAACTGGTCAGAACATGCCTAGGAAGGGGTCAGAACATAGAAGGGATGAGAGCACAGGAAGGGGTCAGAGTGAGGAAGAGCATATAGAACCAAGAGTATATGCAGGTGTCATAATGAAATCTATTTGGTAATTTTGGTTTGGTTTGGTTTGGTTTGGTTTGGTTTTTCGAGACAGGGTTTCTCTGTGTAGCTTTGGAGCCTATCCTGGCACTCGCTCTGGAGACCAGGCTGGCCTCGAACTCACAGAGATCTGCCTGCCTCTGCCTCCCGAGTGCTGGGATTAAAGGCATGCACCACCAACGCCCGGCCCCTATTTGATAATTTTTAAAGAATAATTTTTTAGAAAGCTGTTGTTTACCTTCCAAGGTTGTCGATAGAGATAGCAGCCTGGCTTCCTCCAAGCATGAGCTACATAACAGAATGGCTGCCTGGCTTGCTTATTGTAGATCAGGGGGTGGTTTCTTTGGGCAAGTGACTGCTTGGATCAAAGGTTTGTGTTTTGTTGTGGTTTTGTCTTGACAAGGTCAAAACTCAGTATGTAGTCCATGATGGCCTTGAATGCTTCATTTTTCCTCACTCAGCCTGCCTCTGGAATTTCAGGTGTGTGTGGCCACACCTAGCTTTATAATTCGATCAGGATTTTGCTGTCAGATTCCTGTATGATTCTCTGTCAGATTCTCTCTAATGTTCAGGCTTATTTCTAATTAAAATACAGCCTTTTGGTCATGCCTCTGTGGACAGGTACAGCTAACTTGATAGTGAGATACCAGGTAATGTAAACCTTTGGTTGTGCCGGGTCTTAGGGGGAGAACACCAAATGCCATTGACTAAAGGATGTAAATCTAGTTTAGTGGGTAACTGTCATGACAGTCATACAACCTTCTAGTCACTGGCTTTACACTGGGTGATGAACACCATCTAAGCGGAGTATTCAGGGAAGGGGGAGGCCAGGGGATGATATCAATATCTTCCTCAGTCACAACCAACCTCATTAACTAATCTCCTACCAGGTTTGCAGCCTCTCCAGTGCATGGACCATGACTGTTGAACTACCCAGCCCCAAATCATGTAAGCCAATCCAATAAACCCCGTTTTCGTATATATTCATCCGGCTGATTCTGATCCCCTTGAGAATCCTGGCTAATACAGAAATCGTGTTCCAACCATGAACCAGATTCTGAAAACAGAACTAGAACCCATGCCCCATGCTTCATGAAGGGATGTTTTGCAAAGCCACACTTGGGTACTGTTTTAGATAGTGTTTCTGTTGCTGCGATGGAACACCATGACTAAAAAGCAAGTTAGGGTGGAAGGTGTTTAATTGGCTTATACCTCAGCATTGCTGTTCATCATTGAAGGAAGTCAGGACAGGAACTCAAACAGGGCAGGATCCCAGAGTCAGAAGCTGACGCAGAGGTTATGGAGGGGAGCTGTTTACTGGCTTGCTTGCCATAGCTTGCTCAGCCCACCTTCTTATAGAACCCAGGACCAGCAGCCCAGGGATGGCGCCACCCACCATGGGCTGGGCCCTTCCCCATTGATCACTAAATGAGAAAATGCCTCACAACCAGATCTCAAGGAGGAATTTCCTCAGCTAAGGCTCCTCCCTCTGATAACTCTATAGCTTGAATTAGGATTAGAGCTCTGACAAGAAAGCCATGCTCTTTCCATGCCCTACTTTTGGAGAAGAAAAAGAATATTTTTAGGAAACAGGTAGAAAAGAGCCTAGTCTCATGATATCCTAATTTTTGTAAACATATTTCTCAAGCTGCTAAGTTTGAACCTTTCCTTTTTGTTTATTTTCTTTTTTAAAGATATATTTGTATATGTATGCATATCTGCCTAAAGTATGTCTGTGTACCACATGTGTGCATGTATTTACAAAAGCCAGATGAGGACGTCAGATCCCCTAGAGCAGGTTATTTGGAGCCACCGTGTGGGTTCTGGGAACCAACTAGGTCCCCCACAAGCACTCTGTAAATGCTCTCAGCTATTGAGCCATCTCTCCAGCTCCCATTATTTCCTTTTTATGAATTGACTTTCTACACAGGATGTGGTTTCCATTCACATGAACATCCAATTTTAGACCCAAGTGATTATTTTGACAAATATAACGTCCTCAATACCAGCAATTCCATAAACATTGCATATGTATCTATAGAGCAACCAAAAAGAATTGGGAAAGCAATTTTTTAATGAGCTCTCACTTGACATATAACCGTTTATCATCACATGTTCTCGTAGGCCATCTTCTGTGAAATATTACCCTGTTTAAAATCAGGAGTTCTGCCTCACTCTTTATTCAGTGCAAGCCCTGAGTTCTTCAAGCAGTCCTTGCAAAAAGTGGGCATTTAGCAGATAATAGTGAACAGAATGAGAAATGCCTTCCATTACTCAACCTATTATAAGTGGTTTCCCTGACTGTCTTCTGTGAACTCATTTAGTAAGTACTGGACTCCACAAAGGTTCTGCATCCTTCACTGTTTCTATGGTAATTCTCTCTGTGTCTGAGGGTGTCTATTCACAAACTCAAAATCACTCATTCAAGGTCCAAGAATAATAGGGAATTATCAGCGTTTCCTCCTGGAAATCAGGACATCATTATTTTGAGACATACAATTTCCTCCTTCTATTTAATTGTGTGTGTGTGTGTGTGTGTGCCCACATGCATGTGTGCACATATGTTTGTGTTGGGGGACACTGCACATGAGCATGGAGGTGGAAGTCATAGGCTTCATTCCTCATGCACCTTCCATCTTTTGTTTGAGACAGAGTCTCTCACTAGCCTGCAACTTGACCAAGTAGGCTAGACTAGCCTAACTTCCAGAGAGCTGCCCATATCTGCCTCCCATTCTCACCATTACAGGAATAACAAGTGTAACCCATCAAACCTGGCTTTTACATGAGCTCTGAGATCGAGCTCAGGTCCTCACACAAGTGAGTCGATCTCTTTAGTGACTGAATCATCTCTTCAGCCTTATTGTTCCTGTCTGGTTGAGTCACCATACTAGATTCACTCTTAGGCAAAACAGGGTGCAAAGGCATCCGAGCCTGATTCCCAAAAAATGAGCCCAGAGCTCCCTCTGTCTAGTGAGATTGGACCAGATGAATTTCAAGGCAAAAGATTAGAAATGACAGATAGTTTCTTCCAGTTGCTTGGGGGAGTGGGGGGGTCTAACTTCAGAAGGAGCTGTTTAATTTTTTAAAGAAGGATTTAAATAAAGCCCAAGGCTTTACTAGAAAATTTATGTAGAAAATGAAAACATGGAGCATCAACAGTAATGCTGGGTCTTAGGGTGAATGTTGACATACATCCTCAAGGCCCAGCATGCAACTGGAAGACCACCTCTTAAACCTAAGTCAGAGAAATGGAAGAGCATGCCCCAAGACCCACCTCACTATACAAGATGGATTCTAAACATTTTTAAGGCATTGTAATTAAGTGTTGGAGAAGAATTCTAACAGTCAGAAATGAGGAAACATTAACTTTAAAAGGTTTCCAACCAGGTATGGGGGTGCATGCCTGTAACCCCAGCACTTAAGAGGATGAGGCATGGGAAGTATGATTGAGGCCAGCCTGGGCTACACACTACAGTAAGAGCCTCTCAGAGGAGTAGACTTTTTCAACATCTTTCAACATCTTGCTTTCAGGTGAATTATTTCTCTGACTCCTGGAGCTCCTTACATGTCAACCTCCGTGAATTGGAAGAAAGAAAAGGCTCCTAGGGAAGAATGGGATGACCTATGTGGAATCAACTAGTAAGAATTTCAAGGGGAGAAAATGTCACTGTGTTGTTAGTCCCCTGCCAATTCTTCCATATGCAGAGTGGTGGCGCTGCAACTGAGTTTAGTACTGATCACCAGATGGTAGCCTCTATCTCTGGATTCTGGGGAAACTGGCATCTGAATTTTCAGAAATTACCAAATGTACACAACAAAGGTTGCCCCTGTCATCCATGCAAAAGTAACAGAAGTGACTGAAACTGTCCAATAAGAATCAAATGAGCAACTGGATCAAAAGTTTCTATGGAAATCAGGTGTAATCCCAGCCATGGGGGGACTCCTGAGGCTCTATGGCAGCCATGCTACTCTCATCAGCCAGCTCCAGGTTCAGTTGGAGACTGTCTCAAGAAATAAGGGGGAGAAGCAATCAAGAAAACACTGACCTTATCCTTTGGCCTCCCTCCTTCCTCTTTCTTCCCTCCCTCCCTCCCTCCCTCCCTCCCTCCCTCCCTCCCTCCCCCCTCTCTCTCTTTCTCTCTGTGTGTGCGCATGTGTGTTTGTGTGTGTAAAAGAAAGACCCTGTCTCAAACATCAACCAAAATAAAAAACTAAAAGGAAAAGAAAGTGAGGCTGACCATGCTGAGCCAGAGACACCTGAGGGTTGAAGCTGAGCAGGCCGGTGGGACTTGGAAACATCCCACAGCACCTGCAGATTACTATGAAACCAGAAACTGATAATTGCTGTTTGTGCCTAAGAGAAGAAGAGAAATGCTTGGTCTCCCTGGGCTGACCTTCCCTCATCAATAAAGATAGTGTATAAAGTCAGAAAGCTACTAAATAGATTCAAGTGATCAGAAGTAGTAATTATGGAACTAGGGAAAACTCACTCTTAAGTATGAATTATGCATGTTGGAAGATTATTGGTTTTAAAACAAGGTGTTAGAATCGATACTATCTTAATTCAAAAATTCTAATTCATACTAAATCAACTCTTGGTATAAAAATTTGAATATAAGCTAAATCACTCTTCATTGCTTTGATGGAGAATAAATACTTTTTTTGTTTGTTTGTTTTTTTGTAGCCCAGACTAGCCTTGGACTCATTAGCCAAGATGGACTTGAAATCCTTATCTCCTGCCTCTGTCTTTCAAGTTCTGTAATTACAGGCAGGATTTTCATTCTTTGAAAGAAAAGAGAAAGCTCAAGGCCATCCTCCACTTTAGAGAGAGAGTGTGTCACAAAAACAACACTAAAGAAGAAAAGAAAAGAATAGGGGAGAAGGAGGAGAAATGGGAAGGTTAATCTTCATTGAACTCTGAGAGAACAGGCCAAAGGAAGAGACTGGCTTCAAGTTGAGGGTTTTAACGGTGTCAAGGTGCTTGTAAAATGCCCATGGCAAATCTTCACTACATAGGGTCTCCATTATCTTGCAGCTCTGTCAACTAACCAAAGAGAATAATTGCTCTATTTAGTCAGCACTGGGGTGTAATTTGCATACAATGTAGATATACCCTTTTAAAGACTGTTGTGCCTTATTTAAATAGTTATCAAATGCATTACATGAAATAGCTTTTCCCAAATTGTCGAGGAACATTTGGCCTGGACACAGCGTGCTGGAAGTACCAGGAGAAGTTTCCCAGAATGGTACTCAAATCAGTCACTGACCATAAGCTGGTACCAAAACAGCCATGACCACCCTGTTGGATATTTTAAGGTATGTGTTTAACATTTTGTCTTTATTAAACTGAAGCTGCCCTTGGTGCTGTCTGCTTACTGAGGCCACTTCTCACCTGCCTTTCCTTCCTGCTCTCCTCTGTCTTTCCATCAACCTCAAAATAAGCTGCTAATATTTGAATCCTCTTCTTTGGGAGTGATGCAAATTAACACAACAAATCTGAGCCAAATATTGTAATGATTTTTATTGTTAATTTATGGAGAGACAAGGCAGTATAGATGAATAATTAGATAAAAAGTATGCATGGATGGGTAGGTGGGATGGAGAATGGGTGGATAATCAAATGGATTGGCGATTGGATGGATGGATAGGCAGGCGGATAGATGATCACGATACATGGATTATTGAGTGGATAATGGATGAATAGTGACTAGATGGATGGATGGATGATAGATGGTTAAACAATAGATGGGTGGGTAGTGGTGGGTGTATAGATGGATGGGTAGTATATGCTGGGCAGATGGATGAAGAGTGGCTGGCTGGCTAGCAGACCGAATGGATGAGGATCAAATGGATGAATGAACAGATGAGTAGAATGGGTAGATGGGTGATGGTCAGCTGGATGGATGCCTGGGTGAATGAAGGGTGTGTCAATAGATAGTGAATACATGAAATCAAGAAAAGAGTAATGAGATACATGAAAATGTCAAAATGAAACTCATTACTTTGCATGCTAATGTTAAAAATTTAAAAAGTAAGATAAAAAATCATTGGAAAGAAGCAGCATCCTATATATTTTATCTGAACATTCATATTGATTAAATTCATATCTTCTTTAAGAGTGCTTTAAATTTCTCCCAGAGATTTTTATGATGGTTCATCTCAACTCTCTAAAGAACAGATGCCCTGATATAAATTTTCCCATACCCATTTCCTAGTTCAGAAATTATCTGCTCACAGCCATCTCGTTTCCTCAGTTTCCTACTCACCTCTCCCACTTGTACCATTTTTTGATCAAACCACAAATGCCATACATATATTTTAGTGTCTATGTCTAAAAGATGAGAGCTCTTAAACTAGTATTTACAGTAATCATACCTAAAGTAATTACTAATTTCCTCAGATCTTACAATATCCAATCAGTGTTGGATTATCTACTAAATGCCATCATTTCACAGCCTAAGGGCACTTAAGATCTTAAGATGGGAGCTCCACATTCTGACTGGCTGATGTTGCTCTTAAGGCTGTTCAACTATAGGTTCCAACTCTTGTCTCTTTTTCTTGCAAATGTGGTCTTTGAATAATTAGTGTGTGTGTTTTTTTAATTTAACAAAAGTTAGCAAAACCTAATGCAAATTCTGTTTTTTGCTTGCTGTGAGTCCTGTAATTTATAACACAGGGTTAAAGCCAGTGCTGTGGTGTGCTTTCTTATTGTCTGCAGGCTAATGACAGAAGCTTTTATTTATATTGTGGAAAGCATTTTCAAAATGTCAATGCCTGGAGGCTGCGGAAACAGGCGTATGTGTATGAAAGTAAAATAAGGAACTCTAAGATGCTGGAGAAGCATGGAGAACAAGGACAAGCCAGCAGCAAATGCCAAATCACTTTACAAATCTGGAAATCTGTTGTGCCACTTTGCTGGAAATTTTTCTATAGATTTGCATGATGTTGACATTGAACTCCAGATGCCCAGGCCCTGCCCTTGCAATCACATCCACGATCTCCTTCCCTGGACATACTCCTGTCCTATGGGCTTCTCTCCCAAGCTCTCAATGCATTAGGGCCTAGCACTTGCTGAGTGTTCTACCTGAATGGGACTGTTCCCCTCTCTGACCTTGCCTGCTCACAGTGGAGAACTGAGGGTGTGCATAGTTATCCCCAAGATGAAACATAGGCAAATTGGAAAGCAACAGACAAAATGTGCCTACAGCCAGCAGGGAAGACTTGGCTACAGTTGAAAGCAAAAATCAAACATGACTTTCATGAAGCCCAAAAAATGATAGGTCCCCTAGCAACTGGACCTTGACGTAGCATTGGGAAATGGAATTGGTGTTTCTGTTGGTTGATTATTTCGTTGATTGGTTGGTTTGCTGTTGTGTTTGTTTCTAGGTGGGAGGTGGGGGCTAGGGTTTAGACAGATTCTCACTATGTCTCTCAGGCTGGCCTAAAGATCATGATCCCTCCCCTGCCTCAACCTTCTGGGATTACAAGCACCTACTAGCATGCCCACCTTAGAATTGGCATCACATGTGAGAACAGGACCCTCATATGTAGTGTGAGAGCCAGAGTGAAATTTTAGGTTTCAATTAGTATGCCTAAGAGAGCCATGAAACAAAAATGCATCTGATCTTAAAGCCCATTGCCCAAGGACAGATAGTTCTGAAATGCTGGAGGCTGTTGTTTATGGGAGATAACAAGCCACATGTTTTCACTCCCCTAAACAAGTTTGTTTGACCCATCTGCACTGGATGTTATTGATGTGTGGGCAGGAGGTTCACAGGTAGGAAATGCATCAGGATGTACACTTACCTCTGAGTGGATGTAGGCTGGAGGTACATCAGGATGTATGCTTGCCCCTGATTGGATCTGATGGGAAATACTTAAGCCTCTGCAAAACTTGATTTGGGCTCATTTCCCAGGAACCTAGGTATGGACCTGGCCAGAGTCCTAGTCATTATTTAATTAAAGCTTATTTCAATTTTGGATTTAAATTGTGGTAGTGGTCTTATTCTCAACGGGAACTCTGGGATGAAATTTGTTTTCCAGATCACAAAGCAGAACTGCACATGCTGTCCCTGTAAGAAACACTGAAAAGTGGACTCAGAAAAACAAAGAATAGCTATGCCATACATGAAGCACTAGTGAGCACAGAAATTAGCCAATAGTAGTTGGAAAAGATAAATACACATTGATTGGAAACTAGAAAAATCTAAAAATGTGTTAATTATAAGTAGTATAATGATTTTAATTTTAAAAAGTAATTTGAATGGGAAAACATCACATGGAAGAGGCATTGTGGAGAAGGTGAATTGTTCTGAAGTCTCCATCTTATTTTGGAGACTAGTTTTCATGATGGCTACTGTTGTTTTGATCAAGGTCTCTGTTTGTGGCCCAGGCTGGTCTTGAACTTGCATTTCTCATGCCTCTGCCTTCAAAAGCAGAGATTAGACATGTGCAACACCATTCCTGGCTACAAAGAAATCTATACTTAAAATTATTATTTTTCTTATTTTGCTGTCTTGGGTTCTTTGCTGTTGTTATCACTTGAGACATGGTCTCATGGTCTCATGGTCTCATGCAGCCAAGGCTGGTCTCAAACTTGCTATGTGACCCAGAGTGATCCAGAACCACTTCCTTCAGTTCCCAGATACTCGGATTAAAAACTGAATGTGTTCACTTGTTATATTTTTAAAAAAATAATGCCTGGGAGTGGTAGAGCATTCCTATAATCCCAGAGTTTGGGAGGTAGAGACAGAAGGATCAGACCTTCAAGGCCATTCTTAGCTACACAAACAGGTGAGTTTAAGACTAGCCCAGGGTATGTGGAAGTCTTTTTTAAAAGAAAAAAAAACAACTTTGAACTGTATGCTTAAGATGTGTATATATCTAATGTATATCAACTATTCCATTTTTAAGTCTCTATGAGAAATGGTTACATTTGACTCCTTCTCAACATCTCTTTCAGCACAAATGTTCTTTCTTCAGAGGCTTCCCGAACCACTTGTGGTAGGTAATACTCTCCAAGTTGTTTCTTACCCTCCCTGCATCCACACCCTTGTCCTGGGAGGAGCATGTTCTCTTGTCTCTGGGCTCAGAGACAAGATTTGGGCTCAACCGTGTGACAGGGGTCTCTGACCTATAGTGATGCAATGTGCTGGTTCTTTCTGCTCTAAAATCTTTAGCAGACATTGTTTTCATTTCCCTCTTACTGTATTCTCTTGCTGCAAGCAGGGCTTCCTTCCTCTGGGTAGCCACTATGCCTGAAATGAACCAGGACTGGTCCATTCTATAGTTTGAAGCAAAGGTGCTAAGCTGGACCTCCCTCAACAGCCAGTCTCCAGCTGTCCCAAGGAAGACTTCAGCCTAGCCAAGCAGAGTATATTCACCCTGCAGAATCAGAATCCCCAGCAGCCATGGCTTTACAAACCCATAGAGGCCTAGACCTGATGACAGCTGAAAATTGTGGCATTCATGTCTTTGTTGGAGAAAGTTGTTTCTATGTAAACCAAACAGGGATAGCAGAGAAAATGCTAGACAATTGTTAGAATGAATCAAGTCCAGAGACAAGACCAAAGGATCTTACTGGGGTAAGATCTGGACCTCCTGGAGCCCCTGGATGGATCCCCTAGCAAGACCTTTGGGTATGATTCTCCTGGCTCTACCGTTTGCCTTATAAATCTTCTAACTCTCTTAGTCAGCAGTCATTAATCCCACCGGGTGAAAATGAGACTACTACCACATTTGAGCCAAGTTTGATGCAATCTTTATTAAATACTGGCTAGGATGATGGACACTGGCCAGGTCTGTGCCCAGAATTCCCAGAGTATGGCACCCAATTACCTTAGTCAGAGGTTTATAAAGGCAGAGCCCACAAGGCCTCATACTCCTTGCCTTCATCCAATCAGGTGCAAGCACACATCTTGTGACTGAATACACATCCTGTGCAGTTGGGCCAACCAAGCTTGATTATAGAAGTGAAGGCAGGTGGCTTTCTATCTTAGAAGAACAACAGCCCCTAACATTTCAGGAAGTTATCCATCCTTGTGCAAGTGGGGATTAGAGGTTAAAGGCATTTTTGTTTTATAGATCTCTTCAGCACAGTAATTTAAACTTAACCATTGCCATCAACAAACAGGTTAGAAGCAGTTGACTTCAGATCCTCCACCAGTATCAGAGGGTCCCCTTAGAAGGGTCATAAGAGATCATAGCAAAGAAGAAGAAAGAATGTGGTAGAAATCCCCCAAACTGACACATGTTAAACAAGGGAAATTTCCCGTTCCTGAGTCGGTTCCATAGAAATGACTCCACCCACTTGCAGGATCTCCAGAAACTGGAGGCTCTGAGGAGGTGGGGTTACCGAATGTTAACCCGCCCAGTCACCTACTGCCGCTTATACACTT
Source organism: Cricetulus griseus (assembly GCF_003668045.3). Taxonomy (NCBI): domain Eukaryota; kingdom Metazoa; phylum Chordata; class Mammalia; order Rodentia; family Cricetidae; genus Cricetulus; species Cricetulus griseus. Next base: position 194,406,718 of record NC_048596.1, on the reverse strand, counting down.
CTATATTTGTTATTCCTGCTTGCTTCTGCTCCCCCACTTAATAAAAGACTATACTGATCCTGAGGCTCAGGAAGTTGCCATTAGGGAGTGACCCTGAGTGCATCCAGCTGACATAATAAATTTTTTCTCCCCACCTAAAAAAAAAAAATGGCTTGGTGGGTGACACAGTTTCCCAAAAACTCCCACAATAGTTTAAACTGCTAGACTGTGGGATGGTTTGTTACATAGCATTTTGCTGGCGTTAGCTAACAGACTTTGTTATCCATGGAGGTCTTGGGGCAAATTCCTCATGGATGGTGAGGGATGATTCTACACCAACGGCTGAACTTGAGGCTGAGTATTGTTCCCTTCTTCTGGGGTCTCTGGAATCTGTCTCCTCCAGTGCTTTTAAAAGTTAAAACCCTTACGATGGGCTGAGGACACAGTAGTAGAGCACATGCATGTCATATGCAAAGCCTGGGGTTCAAACCTCAAGAAAAACAACATTCTTGGGCTGTCTAACTAACTACCTGATATGACTTCCAAGCCTTTCCCTGCCTAACTTGGCCTATTTCATTCGAGCCTCTACTCTCTACCTTATTTACAGTCCACGTTCCACTCTACACCAAGCTAACTAGTCTGAGGCTTTGCATAAGTGGTTCCCCTCTCGTTCCCTTTTCCCCTTCAGTTAGTCTTCAAATAGCTGCTACCTGTCCATGCTCCACTTATCCCTCTATAGCATTTTGTCTTTGGGGATCTGACTCCTTTCATAAGTTGCTACTGGGAAAGTCATGTGTTCTGCATTGCAATACTGCCATTGACTACTTTGTTTTGTTGTAGAGTATTCCCCGGCATGTATACTTATCTTTTCACTTTATTGCCAGGCATTAGAGTGGTCAGAGTGGAGTCATGGCAGTGTCACTGTGACCATCATAGGCTATCTTAGGCACCCATAGGTGTGCATTTTTCTTGAGCATACACCTAAAAATGGAACTAGTATTTAAAAAGTGTGGTTCTAATTTTAGCTGTAGTAAACACGTCTTATAGTTTCTCAAGGTGGTGACGCCGAGCTCACTCATGCTCCATATGTTGAATCCCAGCCAGCAGCTCCTTAGAATGTGACTGTTTTTGACAGCAATGTGTAGGGGGAAATCCTGTTTAGAGGTACTGCTGACCACACCTGCTTGGGCATGGTCAGAGTGACATGGGAAAGGTTTAAGTAGTTTGGAGGCACTCATGCAGGCCCCTTGTCTCACTCCCTGCTGCCTGGCTGAGTGGACTTTCGTGAGTACTATTACTTAATAAACTACCTGTTATCAATCTAGATCTGACTCCACTTTGCTTTCTACTTTAGCAATGTCTTTGGAGAGGCCATTAAGGTTAATAGGGTGGGCGCAGGTCCAACACGAACGGTGTTACTTTAAGAGAGGACATTTGAGCACAGAGGAAAGGTCATATGGGAACATAAATATAAAATGGCCACCTAAAAGCCTCAAGCACCAGTGAGATGGGCTGGGGAGGTGGCCCAGTGACAGAGCATTTACCTAGCCATGCAAGGCCCTGGATTCAATTCCCAGAAATGAACAAACAGGAGAGCCAGCAGGTTGGCTCACAGTGGGTAAAGGCACTTGCTGCCAAGCTTGACCACCTGCATTCTATCCTTGGGACCTACATGGTAGAAAGAGAGAACAGACACCTGAAAGTAGTCCTCTGACCTCTGTACATGCTCCGTGGCACACATGCTCCTGCTTGTACACACATAATAAATACATGTAGTAATACTTCATAAGTGAAGGAGAAAGGTCAAAGGAGAAAACAATCCTGCTGACTCCTTCACCTTGATCTTCCAGCCCCTGAACCCAAGCAAATGTGTTTCTTTCAGCCTGTGGTGCTCTGTAGATACTTGGAAATCCTAGCAAGCCATCCTCAAGGTCTGGCCATCCAGGTTACCCTGTGCCCTCAATAACACTTGTATCATCTGCCTCATTTATTTTAGCCATACTGGTTGTGGGAAATGATGATGTCTGGAGATTTGCATGTGAATTGTCCTGTGACAGCTAATGGGCTAGAGTTTTTCTCTTTAGCATTCTGTACTATTTAGCCTTCCTTTAAAGGACAAAATACTAATGGGCTGGAGGCAAGGCTCAGCAGTTGAGTGCTTGCTGCTATTGCCAAATACCAGAATTCTGTTCCCAGCACCCTCAACAAATGACTCACAACTCCCTGTAACTGCAGCTCCAGAAGATCCAACACCCTCTTCTGGTGCACTCATCACCACACATACACAGAGTTTCACTGTTAGGCAGCCAATTCTCTTATCTCCCCTGCTCTATAACCTAGGTCCACCTCCACATTCAATTTCCCTTTGCTAGACAAAGAAGAGCCCGAAATCCAGTATCAACTCTCCTTACCAAGCCAGGCATCCTTAGAACTGTGCCCCGCAAGTGAGCCGTCTGTTATTAATTTCTAATAGGAACTATGGAAGCCTAGAGCCACACTGGAACTTGGTCAGGGAAGGACAAAAAGTGATTCTGAGTCTGACTGGATTTAGAAGCCCTTAGACAGACAGAACCCCAGAGACCTACATAACTAGAGCAGAGTCGCCCCCGTGCCAGAGTCTCTGTAGAAAAGAAAGGAATGAGCCGGTGTTCGAGGATGCTCACTGAGATAATGTGTGATCAGCCACAGCCTCCACCCCAGAATTCCCAACTATTCCTCAGCTTGGCCAGGGCCACCCTCACTTTCTCTTGGGTGTCTGCATGAAGCCTGTGCTCTAGTGTTGCAAAACCAATTGCCATGTGGACTTGATTCTGCTACTTGTCACCTCAGCCAAGAACAAGGCTCATCCTTGTGGCCAAGAACCTGCAGGCCTGGGGCTGAAATCCTAGCCTGGGGCTGACCTTACAATCAGGGCTGAATGGAGAAGCACTTCTTCCAGCATGTCATGTCAGGGCTGTAGTCATTTCTGGAATGTTTAGGCACCCATTGTCCTAGTCAGGGCCTCCCAGGCAGCCTGAAAGGGCACAGTTATTTAGGAAGACCTGTGAGCTTTCTTATACCCTCCAGTCAGAGCACACCAGTGCTGGCTGGGTTGGTGGATGGGGTATATATCAGAGGGTTACACTCCCTGCCCCCCACCCCGCCCGTCCCCGTCCCCCATCTTCTTGCTGGTTTGAAATAACCAAAATGAGGAGCCACTGGTTGCTGAGCTCACAGAGTTCCTGTTGTCAGTTCACACAAGGTAAAAGCTCATGAAGTGATAGCTCAGCAATTAAAGAGCCTGCTCTGCTCTGGCAGAAGACCTGCATGGTGCCTGGCTGTTCACAAGGGCTTGCCACTCAAGGTCCAAGGATCTGATGCCCTCTTCTGGCCACCATGGGTATCTGCACTCACACATATATATTTACACAATTTAAAATAAAACTACTCTTAGGAAAGCAGAGTAAAAGAAAAGACAGAAATTTGCTGACCTGAGTGTTATGGCTGTAATCCCAGCACTCAGGAATCTGAGGCAGGAAAATAAATTCAAGTCCATTCTGTGCTACATAGCAAGACTCTTATCTAAAAACAAACCCTAGTGCTGGAAGGTAGTGGTACACACCTTTCATCCAACACTTGGGAGGCAGGCACAGGAGGATCTCTGAGTTGGAGGCCAACCTGGTCTACAGAGCAAGTTCCAAGTCATCTAGGGCTATCCAGGGGAAAAACAAGAAAAAGAAAAGCACACTTATGTGGTGGAAGGTTCTGGCAATGCAGTGAGTGGGTGATTAAAAAGAAAAAAGCTTCAGGGAATTGAAAAGTGGTTCCTTCCTGTGTCAGGGCCAAATGGTCAAAGGAGACATCCAGGCCCTGGCTTGCTATGTGTGCTTTGGTCAGATTGAAATGAAGAGCAGCCAGGAGTCAAAGAGTAGACACATTGACATTCTGATCAGGTTTCATGGGATATAAAATATATGAACTGGATAAAGAAGTTATGAAATGTCTCCAGCCTCAGAGCTGACTCTGCCTGGTGTTAACAGAGGTATACCAACTATGTTAGTCATCTTTTCTAGTACTATGACAAATACTCGAGACAATCAACTGGTAAAAAGGAAAGTTTGTTTGGGTTCATGGTTTGGGGGATTCTCATCAATAACCAGTTGGCCTTATTGCCTTGATCCTGTGATAAGCAATACATGGTGGGGGTACATGTCAGGGCAAAACCACAGCCTCATGACTCATGGGAAGAGGGAAGGGTGGGACTGTGTCTCCTATAGTTTACACACACACACACACACACACACACACACACACACACACACAAAGGGCATATTCCTGTTGGCCTAAAGCCTACCACTAGAACAAAATTCTTTTTTAATATAATATTTTTTAGTTCTCTGAGAAGTTCATACATATATGTAATGTATTTTGGTCACATTCATCCACCACTCCTCCCAGAACTCCTGCCAAATTTCCCATCCTTTCATTATTATAACCCAGAGTCCAATATGTGCTGCCCATATATGCAGGAGTGTGAGTCCACTTACTGGAGCATAGGACAGAAGTTATGCTATGCTGTTAGGCAAGAATGACAAGGAAAAATGTTTACATGTTCAATACATAAGAAAAAGAATTCTGGGTATTTTCAGTTACCGGTGGCTGAACCCACAGATACAAAGGGCCAACTGTATCCTTCTGTGTCCTGTGTACTTAGCTCTGGGAGAGTCGGCCTGTCTCTTTTGTTTTGGTCCCCCTCCTCACCCCCATAGCTCTGTGAGGTGGTCTCTCATCTCTGAACAGTATGGATATTAGATCTTCAATTATGAAAAAGGAAACGCTGGCCACCAAGAGACAGAGATGGGTCAAGATGCCCCCACTCCCCTCCCCAAACACTCCCACGCCCTTCTCCTCACACAGCACAATGCTGTGCGTCAGCAGCCCCACCCCCAACCTCTGTCTCCTCACAATTTTCTTCAGCTCTCTATTCACAGCTGTCCCGAGAAGGGGAATGTTATGTCCCTTCTCATCATTTTACCGAGGACAAGAATGAAAAGCCCATGATGGCACAGAATTACTGTTCTTTTAGATTATTTGAAACACTAATGAGCCATCTTTCCCCCAATTTCCCAAGGAAATATAAATGTCGAGTGTAATTTCCAAACAAGAAATTTTGACAACTTGAACACTGCGTAACTATGAAGAAGAATGTTTCAAGAGGGCTTTGGCACACTGCAGCAGTTTGTCCCTTCCTGCACATGGCCTTGCTTATATGGGAAGGGGCAGCCTTGGGAAACGTAGTGCCAGGAGGCCTTTTGAGAAAGACTCCCTGACAGCTGCCCGTACACTGTAATAAAACCCAGTACTTAGTGCGTGTCAGTGCACGGCTGAGAATGAAGGAAGAGATGCTTTCTTCTCCTCCTGACTTCTAGCTTCTCCATTTCTCTGGGTTATAATTGTCTATTGGCTGTGTGATAGACCACACTGCCTCTACAGATCACTAACAACTGATGTAGCTAAGGAAAACCCCCCATCCTCTTCCCAGCTCATCACCCACTTAACCTGGAACTGTCTATACCTGCTGTGCTTAACAACCCATCACTATGAGGTAAAGAGCACTGAGTCTGTTGAGCTTCTCCTCTGAAATCCAGACTTAGGAGAGTAAGCAGCATGCATCCATTATGAAAAGGTAGCCACTTCCTTTAACATCTCACATCCTTCACTGAGAGATCCTGACTCTCCAGTGTTTCCTCATGGCTTGGCTGGAGGGAGTTTTGAATGAGTCACTTGAACTGTGTCATGAGCTAGTCATGGGAAAAGCTGCCTGGAGCTCCTAACTAGCCAGCTGCTGTTGCCATGGGCTGGATGGCTCATTAGTTATGTTTCCTCTGCAGGCTCTCATCAACCAGAAGGAGCTATGTGGAGTTGGTATGATGAGAAAGAGTTTGGACCCTATATTGGCTTGGTGGAAGAGTGTCCTGGTTGCTTAGCAACCCCAACCTTGATTGTCATTACAAAAACAATCTTCCAGAACAAAGGAAAAAAATATTTGTGGTATTTTAGCATGCTCTAATAATTTCTAAAAGCCTGTGAAAAGACTATGACTTTGCTCATAGTTGGGTTTGCCCAATAGATACAAGGGGTTTCTAGTAAAAACCAAGAATATAGCCTCAAAGATCATAAGTGATGCTCCCCATGACCGTGACCAATTTTATAGTTTGGTGTGTACCTTAGCAGTCCCAATTTTAGCATTCTTTTCATTGGAGAGCATTATATTTTAATGTCAACTGCTTCTGTCCTCTCAGAGCCTACTCTTCCATCCCCCTGGCTCTTATATTAATGAGCTCAATAGCACATTGATGTGTACAATGATGTGTGGGAATTGTGTATTTGTAAAGGTTTTTAGCATTTCCTGAAAAATCACTCCATGATGCTGTTGAAGGAAGAGGGAAAGACATAGAAGCCATAGCTTTTCCCTTTTAGGCCTCTAGTGCAGAGAAAAGAAGGGTCAGAGGCTTGCAAGCTGCAGCTCATCCAAGGCTCTCCATCTGTTAGGCAGCCAGTCCTGTAGGAAGCAATGTATATGTATTATCACCTGTAGTATCAGGTAGTCTACTTGGACCACCTGCTTGTCCAGTGATGAGAAAGAGTTCTTAATGATCATGTGAAACCCCTCCAACATCGTATAAGGAACTGATGGACTACCCCAAGCACAGCTCAAAGAGGACAGAGCCTTCTCCACAAGTCAGCAAGTGTTTACATTCCTCCCTTCATTACCACATTGCCCCATAATTAGCTCTGAGGAGTCATAATAACCAGTGTCTTTTATGTGTCTATGTATCAGGTAAGTTCTAAGTACTTAAATAGTGTTAAATTCAGTTATTTAACATTATAAATGTGCCACAAGATAAGCACCATTGATTATCACACACACACACACACACACACACACACACACACACACACACACACTTCACAAACATGTGCAGAACACTACAAAAAAAAAAAAAAACACAGATAACATCCTCTGGACCTCAAAACTCATCCACGTCAGAACTATGACAAACCCAGGAGGCTGGGTTTTTTAATTAAGAGAAATTAAATGGCACACTATAAATCCCTTTAAAAAATCTGACACTACTAAACAGCTCAAAAGCTCAACTCTACTACACAGTGCACATAGGACTTTCAGTAAATAGGCTTTCTATACCCTATGTTTTATCTAAACCTGGAGCTGATAATGACAATGACTCCACATGGCTGCTGTAAGGATAGAATTACTAAATGTGATTGAATTGATTGGCAGAACTCTTAGCACCGGGATGAGGATGTTGCCGCATGGTGGGATGCTTGTCTAGTACAGACAAGCCCCTCAGCTTAGTCCTTAGAATTGCAAAATAAACAAAAACATAGAGGGGAGGGAGGGAGAGACAGAGAGATCTAGTACATAAGAAGTCAGAAGTAACCATTGCCTTAAAAGCAAAACCTTAGAAGGCAAGGCAGGAAGATCACTGTGGTTTCAAGACAAATCTCAAAACAAACAAAAGGCAGTCAAGATTTAATCAAGAGGAGAGTGTCAACTTCCTTGTTTGTCCATAAAGATAAAAAAAAAAAAAGAGCCAATAGGGACTTTTGTCACAGGTTGGAGGTACAAGCTTCTTTGTGTCTTTGTGACAACGTTGACATTTTTTCTCCAACCATGTTTGGTTCTATCCTGGATCTCTGTGCCTGCACTTCTCTTCTTAAGCCACCAACTGCCCAAGCTGCCCTGAACATGCCAGAGGCTGCTGTCATCAGGAGCTGGGGAGTGGCGATGAAGGACTGAGTACACAGGTTGGTAAGACTGCATGCTCACCCCCACATTGGGCCCTGGGCAGCCCAGGGGAATGTGGGCTTTTTGCTCAGTTACTGAAACTCATCAGTGAGTTCCTCTGTTGTTCCAAAGCCTGGGACTAGGAGACAACATCCCAGGCTGTCAAGAGCTTGCCCTCTGTCTTTGGGTACCTTGTTGCTTTTATCATGCCTTGCCCAACTCTGCCCTCTGGGTGCTTAGTGGAAACCTCACATCAGTTCCTGTGACCCAGTTGTCTCAAACAAGACAGGAACAAGGTCTGCTGTTAGGATCTGAGGCCTTCCCCAAAGTCTGGTACCTGCCCCATGATGCACTCTCACCGAATACTGGATTCCCTTCTCCTTCTCTTCCTTTCCTCACTCAGCACTATATTGTATCCAGCACCACAGAACCTCACAGCTTGAAGCCCAGTGTAGGGGGACAGTGGTTTCCATCTTGACTATCCAGGCTAGGGTTGCCATCCTCTACCTGGTTCTCCTAGGTCCCCTGAGGGAGGGAGCCTCTTTGGGGCAGGAAGTCAAGGTTATCATCTCAACACAGGCTGAGGAGGGGTGGGAATGAGTGTGTGTGTGTGTGTGTGTGTGTGTGTGTGTGTGTGTGTGTGTGGTTTGTACTTTTTGTGACATGTTAGGAGTTGACATTGCAGAGTAGTTTACATCTTCACCTTCTGAAGACACTTGAATTTAAGACCAATGTATCTGTGACAAGTAGGCCACAAGTGTCAGGGACGACCAGAGCAAGCCACTTCTCCATCACCATCTTCCCAGGGGATCCAAGATGTGAGACAGACACAGCCACCAAACTGAACTGTCTTTATCCTCTGCTTGTACAGGGTTGGTCATCCACCTGGGACCAGCAAGGGGCAGATTGTGTTCTGCCCTCTGATCCTTGGAGAAAATGTGCTACTCAAAGAGATGGCTGCCAGGCCTGCTCCAGCCTGGACCCCAAGTTCAGACAGCCCCATGTCAAGTTCTTATGTGTTTATGTTCTATTGTTCATTCTCACTCCTTTTTGATGATATCTACAAAAGAAAGCAAGCCACTTGGAAGGCCAGCCTGGTCTACAGAGTGAGTTCCAGGACAGGCTCCAAAGTACAGAAACAACCCCCCCCCCAAATCTCACACCAGCAAAATCAAGAGAAGGAAAACACACACATAATCACTTCCACTGCACCAACAACAACAACAAAGTAACAGGAATTAACAATCATTGCTTATTGGTGTATCTCAATATCAATGGTCTCAATTCATCAATAAAAAGACACAAACTACAGAATGAATTCAAAAGCAGGATTCATCCTCTGCTGTATCCAAGAAACACACCTCAACTTCAAGGATATACATTACCTCAGGGTAAAAGATATTCTAAGCAAATGGACCTAAGAATCAAGCTGGCATAGCCATTTTAATATCTAACAAAATAGACTTCAAACCAACACTAATAAAAGAGATCAGAAAGAACACTACATACTCACCAAAGGAAAAAAAAATCTATGAACATGACATTTCAATTCTTAACATCTATGCCCCAAACACATGAACTCCCACTTTTGTAAAAGAAACACTACTATCTGTAGCTTAAATCACATTTAAGTAGGAGACTTCAATACCAGACTGTCACCAAATGGACAGGTTACCCAGACAAAAACTAAACAGAGAAATATTGGAGCTAAAAGACATTATAAACCAAATGGACCTAGCAGATGTCTACAATTCACTGAAATACAAAAGAGTATACCTTCTTCTCAGCACCTCATGGAACATTCTCCAGAACTGACCACATACTCAGAAACAAAGCAACTCTCAACAGATACAACAAAATTCAACTCCCTGCATTCTATCAAATTAAAGTTGGACATCAACAGCAGAAACAACAAAAAGCTTACAAACTCAGAGAAACTGAACAACTCTCTATGAAATCAAAAATTGGTCAAGACAGAAATAAAGGAACAAATTAAAGAATTTCTATAATTCAAAGGAAATAAAAAACACCACATACCCAAACTTATGAGACATGATAAAATTTGTGCTAAGAGGAAAGTTCATAGCATTAAGTACCTACATTAAAAAAATGGAGTGATTTTATTCTAGCAACTTACAGCACACCTGAAAGCTCTAGAACAAAAAGAAGTCACACCCAAGAGGAGTAGATGGCAAGAAATAATCAAACTGAAAGCTGAAATCAATAAAATAGAAACAAAGAAAACAATACAAAGAATCAATGAAACAAAGAGTTGGTTCTTTGAAAAAACAAGATAGACAAACCCTTATCCAAACTAACTAAAGGATGCAGAGGAAATATTTAAGTATTTTCTGGATATATTAAATAATCTAAATAAATTTAAATTAACATAAATATAAATTAATATAAATAAATTTTCTCAAGGAAAAGTTACCACTAATACTCCTCAAATTATTCCACAAAATAGAAACCAAAGGAACATTGCCCAGTTCATTTTATGAGGCCACAGTTACCCTGATACCCAAACCACATAAAGATTCAACAGAGAAAGAGAATTACAGATAAATTTCTTTTATAAACATAGATGCAAAAATACTCAATAAAATGCTTGCAAACTGATCTAAGACCACATCAAAAAGATCATCCACCATGATCAAGTAGGTTTCAATCCAGTGATGTACAGATGGTTCTATATACAAAAATTAGTAAATGTAATCCACCATACAAACAAACTCACCATATAAACAAACTGAAAGAAAAAAGCACATGATTATCTCATTAGATACAAAAAAGACCTTTGACAAAATTCAACACCCCTTTATAATAAAGCTCCTGGAGAGATTAGGGATGCAAGGGACATACTTAAATGTAAAAAATCAATTACAGCAAGCCTGTAGCCAACATCAAATTAAGTGGAGAGTAACTCAAAGAAATTCCACTAAAATCAGGAACAAAATCAAATCAAGACAAGGTTGTCCACTCTTTCCATATCTGTTTGATATAGTAGTTGCAGTTTTGGCTAGAGCAATAAGACAAATTAAGAAGGTCAAGGGGGTACAAATTAGAAAGGAAGACATTTAAAATATTGTTATTTGCGGATGATAGAATAGTATACAGAAGTGACCCTAAAATTTCACTAAGGAACTCCAACAGCTGATAAACACTTCCAGGAAAATGGGGGGATACAAGATTAACTCAAACAAAATCCATAGCCCTCCTATATAAAAACAGTAAACAGACTGAGAAAGAAATCAAGCAAACAAAACCTTTCATGATAGCTTCAAAATATAAAATATTTTGGGGGTAATTCTAACCAATCAAGTGAAGGACTTGTATGATAAAAAACCTTCAAGACTTTGAAGAAATTGAAGAAGATATCAGAAGATGGAAAGATCTCCCATGTTCATGGATCAGTAGGATTGACATAGTAAAAAACGGCCATCCTGCCAAAACCAATCTACAGACTCAATGCAATCCCCAGAAAAATTCCAACATAGTTCTTTACAGACCTTGAAAGGACAATTCTCAACTTTATATATAAAAATCAATAACCCAAGATAGCTAAAAACAATCCTGTACCATAAAATTACTGCTGGCGGTATCATGATTCTTGATTTCAAGTTGTACTACAGAGCTACAGTAATAAAATCCACAATTTATTGGCATAAAAATGACATGTTCATTGATAGAATCAAATTGAAGACACAGACATCAATCTGCACACCTATGGACACCTGATTTTTGATAAAGAAGCTATAAATACACAGTGGGGAAAAAAGACAGCATCACTAACAAATGGTGCTCATCTAACTGGATGCCTGCATGTGGATGAATACAAATAGATACATATCTATCACCCTGCACAAAATTCAAGTCCAAGAAGATCAAAGACCTCAACATAAAACTAGATACACTGAACCTGATAGAAGAGAAAATGGGGAATAGCCTTGAACTCATTGGCACACGAGATGACTTTCTGAACAGAACACCAATAGTGAAGGCACTAAGATCAACAATTAATAAATGGAACCTCATGAAACTGAAAAGCTTCTGTAAGGGAAAGGACATCGTCAATATGGAAAAACAGCAGCCCATAGAATGGGAAAAGATATTTTTTTACCAACTACACATCCTATAGAGGAACAATATCCAAAATATATAAAGAACTCAAGAAACTAGATACCAAAAATACAAATGATCCAATTATAAAAATGGAGTATAAACAGAGAATCCCAAAGAATCCAAGTTGATATGACAGAGGGTTGCTTTCCACAAGAGGAATTTCAAATAGCTGAGAAACAAATGTTCAATATCCTTGGCCATCAAGGAAATGCAAATCAAAACTACTTTGAGAGTCCATCTTAAACCTGTCAGAATGGCTAAGATCAATAACACAAGTGACAGCTCATGTTGGTGAGGATGTGGAGCAAGGAGAACACTCCTCCATTGCTGGTGGGAGTGAAAACTTGTACATCCATTGTGGAAACTAACATGGTAGTTCCTCAAAAAATTGGGAATTGATCTACCTCAAGACCCAGCTATACCACTCCTGGGCGTATACCCAAAGGATGCTTCATCCTACCACAAGGACACTTGCTCAACTCAACTATGTTCATTGCAGCTTTACTCATAATAGTTAGAACCTGGAAACAACCTAGATATCCCTCAACTGAAGAAATGGATAAAGAAAATGTGGTACATTCACACAATGGATTATTACTCAGCTTTAAAAAATGACATAATGAAATTTGCAGGCAAATGATTAGAAATAGAAAAAAATCATCCTGTGTGAGGTAACTTAGAGCCATAAAGATAAGTATGGTTATGTATTCACTTATAAGTGGATATTGTCAATTAAGTAAATGATAACCAAGCTACAATCTGTGGATCCATAGGGGTTAGGTAAAGAGGAGGGATAGGAGAGGTGGGTGGGATGCCTGGCTCTAGCTCCTTGGGACAGGGAAACTGAATAGTTTTTTGGGGGGGTGAACTGGAGGCAGGTACAGATGGAGGCAGGAGGGATCTTGTGGGAGGATGGGGTGGAATGAGACAGTTTGGGGAGAGACAGCAGGAATTGGGGGACATTGAAGAGAAATGTGATTGGAGATGTCCTTCTATATACTCTGAATATGTTTCTCTTTCTCTTATTGGTTGATGACTAAAGCTGTTTTGGCCAATGGACAGGCAGGTTGTAGCTAGGCAGGAAGTATAGGTGAGGCTACCAGACTAAGAGAATCGTGGAAAGAGAAATGCAGAGAGTGAGTCACAAGGGAGACACCATGTAGCTACCCCCAGGTAAGCCAAGATCACATGGAGATACATAGATTAATAGAAATGGATTAATAATTAAGAGAAAGCTAGCCAATAAGAAACCCGAGCCATCAGCCAAACAGTTCATAATATAAGCCTCTGTGTGTTTATTTAGGACTAAATGGCAGTGGGACCAGGCAGGACAGAAACTTCTGGTCTGCAACGGTGTGGAAACCTAGTGCAGTGGAAACTTCCTGGAATCTATGTGGATGATCCTAGTATTGGGGGGAGAGGATTCAGAGTCTCAACTGGCCACCTCTTGTAGCCAGGGAAGGCTTCCAGTGATGGGACTGGGTTGCATTTGGATGAGCCCCATGGAGATCCCCAAACAATCCAAGCTGATGCTAGGATACAAGCTGTTACTAAAAGAAAAGGAAGAACAAAGACTGTAGCTAAAGAAAAACCTCTCTGTAAATCTCCCAGGGACATTCCCTGTAGCTGGAGCACCCCACCACACAGATGGACCCTGGAAAGAACAGGTCATTTAGGACAAAAGTCATGAGCTGTTTGCTGGTCTTCCAGAGACAGTAGCTCAAATTCTTCATTCAGTCACCCCTACCCCCTGCAATATAATAAAAAAGCTGCCTGATGATCCAGGACAGAATTCCTAAGCATGTTAGACACAATGCAATTTATACTGTTATCTTAGTCGCTCTGATCCAAAAATCCAGACCTTGGGTGACTGGCTGAAATTTGGGGATCTGCTGCAGGAACCAGAAAATATTTTTACTTGTTTCCAGGGAAATAAAAGATATCTTTCACAATGTTACTGCTCACTGGCTTGTGCCTGGTCACCATAGAGGCCCATACAGTTATGCAAAGAGATTAAGTTGTTTTAATACCAATACACTATTCATCCTGTAGTCCCTAGATCAAGGAGTATTTTTGGTGTGGGACTCATCATTTAATGAATACACTTTAAGAGAAGGCACAGTGGTTGCTGCCCATAGCCTCAGCTATTCAGGAGTCTAAGGCAAGAGAATCACTTGAGCATTGGAGTTGAAAAACAGCCTGGGTAACATCACAAGACTTGCTCAAAATAAGAATACATTTCATGAGGCTACAACTGCTATTAATGGTGGTTCTCTGGAGCTTTCTGGAAAGTAGTCACTTTTCTAGATTTCCTCAAGACAATTTGTAATTCAAGGGAAGCGGTCAAGGAAGCCTTATGAGGAGCTATGGGAAGTTGATTTCAAGTCTTGTTGATGATTGAAGTGTTTGAGAGTCCCTGAAGGAAGTTACTGAAGACATGGCAGAATAGCAAGAAGGCTTGATTAGAAGAGCCTGAAAACCACACCGAGTCACTGCCTTTGGATGGTAAACAGTCACACCTGATATGAATGCCCCCCCCCAATGGATAAGCAAAGGAAGCAACTCTTAGACAGCATGTTCTCCTGATAAGGATGCTATGAACCAAGTGAAATGCTGAAGAATAGAACATAACTGACAGATGGACAGGATAGACTCCAATTTGGGAAGCAGTTTTCCAATTCGTAAAATGCTGTTGAAGAACAACACATGTTGCAGAGGGCTCTACCATGGAAAGCAGAAACGAGAGGTGGCACAAACTCCCCCATTGTTTTATTCTTTTAGATGGAAGAAGCTGAAGTGGGTATCAGTGCTGCTGTACAAGTATGAGGACATGAGTTCAGGTCCTGGCGTCCACATAAAAAGCTGGCTGTGACCTCAAGCTCCAGGTTCAGTGAGAGACCTTGTCTCAAGGGAATAAGGCAGAAAGCGATACAGCAAAACACTGGATATCTTCTTCTGGTCCCCATGCACCTGTACACACATGCACATACTGTCTGTGTCTCCTCTCTCTCTCTTCTCTCCTCTCTCTCTCTCTCTCTCTCTCTCTCTCTCTCTCCCTCTCCTCTCTCTCTCTCTCTCTCTCACACACACACATGTACACACACACACACACACACGTACATACTGTCTCTATGTCTCCCCCCCTCTCTCTCACACACACATACACACACACACATACACACACACATACACACACACATACACACACACACGTACACACTGTCTCTATGTCTCCCCCTCTCTCTCACACACACATACACACACACACATACACACACACACACACACACGTACACACTGTCTCTATGTCTCCCCCCTCTCTCTCACACACACATACACACACACACATACACACACACACACACACACACACACATACACACTGTCTCTATGTCTCCCCCTCTCTCTCACACACACATACACACACACACATACACACACACACACACACACACACACGTACACACTGTCTCTATGTCTCCCCCTCTCTCTCACACACACATACACACACACACATACACACACACACACACACACACACACACACACACACACACACGTACACTCTGTCTCTATGTCTCCCCTCTCTCTCACACACACACATGCACATACTCTGTGTCTCTTCTCTCCCCCACCCACAATTTCAAGCAGGGCATGGTGACTGCATGTGGGAGGTAGAGGCAGGAAGATCAGGAGTTTGAGGCAATACTTGGCTTCTTGGCTACACAGTGATTTTTGAGCCCAGCATGGAATACATGAGATCCATCTCAACATAAACATAAATACAAATAAACTGCCACAGCAACCCCAACCTTAAATAGCCACCACCCTAATCAACAGCCATCAGCATTATGCCAAAACTAGCCAGTACCAGAAAGCTTATATTTGCTAAGGACTCGGGTAGTTGTTGGCATCTTTGAAAAGGAAGTAATGATCTATTTGGATAGAACCCATTGATTTGTTGAGACATACACTAGCACATACTTAGTAGAATTCAGTATGGTGTAAACATACTTCTCATTATGTGCTGAGAAAGGGAAACTTCCTGAGTCTTGGTTTATCGTTATAGTCACTGTCCTGACGTGGTCTAGAACTGAATGTCCAGCATCTGGGAGGAAAGCCTGATCTGCTAGTTATCTGGCAGTAGGAGGTCTCTGCAGCACTCTCCATGGTGCTGCCTGCTACTCTCCAGTCCTCTTGCCACTACGTCAAAAGAAACCAACACATTTCAAAATAAGAATTTGAGGTAGAAAATGAGTTTAATAAGCGGTTTCCCTTTCATCCAAAGAATGTGACATTCCCTACCCCATTGGGGCCTTCTTCTTCTAACTGGATGCCCTTAGAGCTCTTGGCATGTGTTTTGGAGCAAAACATTTTTGCAAAATGTAGTCCACTAAGCTAGTCGGGAAATAGGAGATGAAGCAGATCCACAGGTAAGTCAGTCTTCCTGGGAAATAAAAGGAAGAGGGGTTTCTGGCAGAAATGGCATGCTGGATGTCACCAATCACAGGACTGATGTCTGGGAAGGACCTTTCTCTCATTGTCTGGAGAAAGTTCTGTGTGTGGATATAGTCCTGGCCATAGTCATCCTGTGTCTCCTGCGAAAGGTGGTCCAGGATTTCCTTCTCCATCTTACTCCACATTTCAGGTGTGCCTGAAAGGTCTGGAACACAAGAAGTAAGGAAGGCTCAGATCCTGGAAAGGCAAGGATGAACTGGGGAGACAGGGGTTTATGGGCTAGCCTCTGCTGAGAAAGACAGTGCTTCTCAATGCTTTATTTTTTTATTTTTTATTTTTGCTTTCTTTGTTTATAATTTATTTGTATTTAAATTAGAAACAAGCCTGCTTCACATGTCAACCCTGGCTCCCTCTCTCTCCCCTCCACCCCTGCCCCCCATCAATCCCCACCACCACCTCTGCGTCCCAAGGAAGGTGAGGCCCTCCATGGGGGATCCCCAACGCCTGTCATATCATCTGGAGCAGGGCCTAGGCCCTCCCCAATGTGTCCAGGATGAATGAACTCCACATGGAATGGGCTCCCAAAGACCATTCTTATGCCAGGGATAAATGCTGATCTACTACCAGAAGCCCCATAGATTACTGAGGCCTCCTCACTGACACCCATGTTCAGGGGATCTGGATCAGTCTCATGCTGGCCTCCCAACCATCAGTCTGGGGTCCATGAGATCAATGCTTTTTTAAAAGTCAACTTCCTTTTATTTTTTGAGTTTATAATTACATCCTTTCTCTCTTCCCTTTCCTCTCATATACCCCTACTTCCTATAAGTCCTCCCATATACCCCTGCTTGCTATGTTTCAAATTTATAGCCCCTTTTACATTACTCATTGTTTCAGGTGTGTGTGTGTGTGTGTGTGTGTGTGTGTGTGTGTGTGTGTGTGTGTGTGCATATTATTTCTAAATATAATCTTATGGGTCCGTATAATGCTACTCATGTGTATGTTTTCAGGGTTGGCCACTTAGACATGCCAGAGTGGATGGGGTATATGAGAACGGACTTTGGGTGCCCATTCCAGCATGTTTAATGTGCGCTAGGAATGAAATGCCTTAGCTATTTTATTGTAGAGCACTGGAGGAAAATCTGATCTGTGTCCTTGTCTGATTTTAGAAGCTTGGTGCCTATTTCTTTCCAACTTACTTTCTTGCTTCCACCTTCAGTTAAACGAAACACAAGACATTGTTCTCTAGCCTACCCTCTGTTTGCTGGCTCCCTGCCTTTAGGGAGCTCATCAAAGATCAACTACAGAGATAGCTTCATATGAAAGTCCCAGATAGAGGCACTAGAAATCTGCCCTCCTCATCATGCTGTCCCAGGAGACTGCACATGCCATGCCAGGAGACTGTACTGGGACATATTACCCACCTTGCCTTGGGGCACCCTCACCTGGAGAACATCAATTAAGTCTGCCCTGTATTATAACAATGACCTAGAAGAGGTTCCCAATAGGACGATTTCATTTTAAAGCTTTGGGGGGAGCTGGTTTTGGTTTTTCAAGAGTTTCTCTGTGTCACCATCCTAGATGTCCTGGAACTCACTCTGTAGATTAGGCTGACCTTGAATTCACAGAGATCCACCTGTCTCTGCCTCCCTAGTGCTGGGAGGGGTTAAAGGTTTAAGATGAGAAAATGGTGGGGGCCTGGGGGGAGGGGAGGGAGAGGGAGAAGGGATCGACATGTGAAGCAAGTTTGCTTCTAATTTGACACAACCTGAGTTTGATTCCCAGGAATCCCATGGTGGGAGGAGAAGAACCAATATCCAATAGTTGCCTCTGATCTCCATGCACACACCATAGCATGTGGGCAAATAAAAATATAGAAATGTACAAAATCTAAGTGCAGTGCAGCATTTCTTTGGTCCACCAGCTCACAGCTGGCTTTCCCCTTCTAGAACACCCTTATTTCCTTTCCATTCCAGCCTAGATTTGAGCCACTCATCTTCTCTATCAACTCCCCCCAGCTCTCCTCCCTGCTGGGGAGTTTGGACTAGAAACCCATCCACAGACACCATCTTCTCTCTGTTTGTTACCCTGATCCCCTTCTCAGCATATATGGCTAATGTTCCTTGTTATGTTCTTAATGGTTCCCAAGTTGCTTCCACAGCCTGGTGAGGTTCCCATCTGTCCAGTGCTTCCAGCCAATGGTTTAGTTTTTTCTTTATAGAGTGATTGTATCTTGTGCATTTGGCCTGACATTGACACCTTTAGGGTTTATTCTTCTGTGGTTAGCAATACCTTCCAGTTTGTGATCTTTATTAGACTTTCTTCTCACGCCTTCACTAACATGACCAATCAAATGTTTTATGATCCAGGAAAAAAAAAAGAGATGAACCTTCTGTCTCTGCCCAGAGTTCAGAAATTCAAGAAGGCTATGGGCAAG
Source organism: Cricetulus griseus (assembly GCF_003668045.3). Taxonomy (NCBI): domain Eukaryota; kingdom Metazoa; phylum Chordata; class Mammalia; order Rodentia; family Cricetidae; genus Cricetulus; species Cricetulus griseus. The sequence goes on along the minus strand of NC_048596.1, from coordinate 194,387,933 downwards.
GATGGCATCTCCCAGGATGGAAGCAGGTGGTCCTGTTCTCTAAAGAAGAGGAGAGAAATTCTGTTTCTAAAGCACAGAGAAGAAAGCCATGCTGTAGGGAGGAAAGGGGTCCTAATGTTACCCAGTGCATTCGTTCAGTTTGTTCTCTAAGTCTAAATGAACAAACCCAGCAAGAAGCTGATAGACACCATATTGGAAATGGGGCTTAGGTGGGTCAGGAAAAGCAGTGAGAGTCCATTGGGGTCACTTCTGAGCTGTGCTCTCACAGAGCAAATAAATCTTGGGCATGGTGGAAGGGGACATGGGCAAGTTCATGTTCTGAGAGGGCATCAGGGGGAGCTAGGTTTGTACTCAATATGGCCTCTGCTTGTTTATGGCTTCTAAGCCCCCTCATCCACTTCTAGAAAGGAAGCCCAGAAAGGACTCATCCACAGAAGAAATTTGCCTCTCAAAGTTAGATGAAGCCTAGCAGCATTATTTGTATTAGCCAGAAACTGGAAGCAGCCTAGATGCTCCTCAACTGAAGAATGGATAGAGAAAATGTGGTACATTTACACAATGGAGTACTACTCAGCAGAAAAAAAAACAATGTTATCTTGAAATTTGCAGGAAAATGGATGGAACTCAAAGAAACCATTCTGAGTGAAGTAACCCAATCACAAAAAGACAAACATGATATGTACTACTTATATGTGGACCTGCTTTATGATACATAGTAGTGACCGTGCTTTAATCAGAGCTGTTTTAAATGATGTTGCTCAGAATGGTTTCCTTCCAGATGATGACTGAGAAGCTAATTTAAAAAAATGGTGCCAGGTCCACAAGGGTAACAGAACTGTGCTGTTTTTCTGGGATTTTGTTTTTTACTTTTTTTTTTAATGGAGAGTGCTGGATGTCTCTACAATTTTGTTCAAATGACTGCAGAACCTGGAAAAGCTGTTGCTGCTATTGATGCATAACATACTGCCATTATTGATATATATATGTACATATATATATGTTAATGAAGCCCGCCTTAGTAACTCTCTCCAAACTCCTGCACTAAGAAAATGACCATACTCTAGCCCAGCATTAGCAGTATCAGGCCCTATTTTAGAAAGACATGAACCGTCCTAAAATACCTTCTTGAGAAGGCCTACCACTGCCAGGAGAACTCACTATTGTCCTAGCAATACCTAGTGTCCTAGCAAGCACCCCCCTAATGGTGGCTCTTGGCATCTCTTCATTGGAACATTTACTCAAAAAGTTGTTCAAGTTTATGACTATGTATCCCTGCAACCAGAGGCCCTGGGAGCTTGCTCCTTTGAGGAATTCTCCAGAAGGATCAGGCCTGTCTCCCTGCTACTGTGGAGAGTGTGGTGGGGGGAGGGTCCTAATATCATCCCCTCCACACTGACCAAGCCTTTGTGGTTTTGTATTTGTTTGACTTGGCTGTGCCTTGCTCTTCCCACTCTGTCAGCTCCATTTAAACATCCAAGTCAGGATTGGAGAGGAAGCTCAGCAGTTAAGAGTGCCTGCTGTTATTGCCAAGGGCCAGAGTTCAGTTCCCAGCATTCACAAGGGGTGGTTCACAGTTTCCTATAACTTCACCTCCAGAGGATCCAACATCCTCTTCTGGCCTCTCCAGGCACTTGCACACATGTGTGTGTACACACAAACAGACATACATTCACACACATAAATAAAAATAAATTAAAAATGATATATTTAAAACACCAAAATGACATCTACACAGTCAGCTTAGAACTTAGCTCTTATCGAATAAAATCAGTTTTCATGGCTAATGTCTATCTGTGATCATCTCTGAAAACCCTGTAGGGTTCGATGCATGTCATAATTGACCAAGAGGAATGAATGTCAGGGTCCCTTTGAAGGTGGACATTATCGAGCTCTTGGGCTCAGGTACCTACTTGTTTGGAAACCTCCAGGTTGGATGATGGCAACCTTGACTCCCCATTTGCAAAGCTCTTGTCTGATGATTGATGAAAACATGGTCAGAGCGGCCTTCGTGGAGCAGTAGGCTGCCACCAGTTGTATTGGAACCTTAGCTGCGGAAACAATGGGAGAAAAAAATAGGTTTGAAATTTTCATTCATTCATCCAATAAATATTTAAAGTACATAAATGTATACCAGGAACTGGTGTCAATGGTGACCAAGTCAGGCAAAGGTATGCAAGGCCCTGCTGAATCCTGGGGAGTGCATATTTTCGGTCGCGGTGTATTTCATTGCTCCGGTGTATTTATTTCTAAATGGATTGTGTTGATGTGTGATCAACATCATCTAATCACTAGCTCAAGGCCTATAGCTATAGCAGTCACCTACTGTATCATTTTGGGGGGTTGGATATGGTTCCCACTTAAACTCATCTTAACAATACCCAACTAATTATATTCAATACTAGTTGCAATGAGGAGCAACATATGCCATATTGAACTATGGGGAATTTCTGTAAAGAGCTTGAGAAATACCTTCATCTGTAATGGAACACATGTTCATTGCATTGCCTATATCACAGTTAGCTTAGTACATTGAGACTTAAGCTGAGCCAGCTCACAGACAAGGAGGGAACTTTAGAGGGGACACTCAAAGGAAACAAAGTGTGAGTGACCTGTTTGGAATAAAGGGCTCTGAAGGTATGATTAAGATGTAGCGATCAGCTGGGCATTGGTGGCGCATGCCTATAATCCCAGCACTTGGGAGGCAGAGGCAGGTGGATCTCTGTGAGTTCGAGACCAGCCTGATCTACAGAGTGAGTGCCAGGATAGGCTTCAAAGCTACACAGAGAAACCCTGTCTCGAAAAGCAAAAACAAAAATAAACAAACAAACAAAAAAAGATGTAATGATCACTAGGTAAGCATATTCTGGACTAGCATGAGCCTTAAGGGGCTGGGGAGATGGCTCAGTTGGCAAAGTGCTTATCATGCAAGCATGGAAACCTGAATGCAGATCTGCAGTATACATCTAAAATCCAAGTATGATGCTGCATGTCAACCCTCCAGCACTAAAAGCTGAGATAGGCAGGTCCCTAGAACTCGTTGACTAGCCAGACTAGTGGAGCTGGTGAGCTCCAGGTTCAGTAAAAGACTCTGTCTCAGAAAAAATAAATAAATAAAAATAAGGTAGAGAGTGATCGAAGAGGAGCCCTGACATCAAATTCTAGCTTCCTCATGAACTTACATGCACAGAGAAAACACGCACATGTAAGCATGTACACACATACATGTAAACACACAAATAATAACAAAAATAATTGAGAAATGAAATGGAATGGGCCCTAAGCCCACTTGTGGGTGTTTTTGTAAGAAAGCAGAGGACTGGACACTACAGGCATAAAAGGGAAAGCCATGAGAAGACAGAAGCATGAAGATCTTCTGGGGTCTGCTGGGAGAAGCCAGGGACATCTACAACCACCTGAAAATGCAAGAAGTGAGGTTAAGCTCTCTTTTAGAAGAGATTTTGGAAGGTTCAGTCCTGCTTAAGTCTTTGATTTTGACTTGTTGCCTCCAGAACCAAAACTACAGAATAAACTTCTGTAGTTTTAGGCCACTTGGTTTGTTCCAGGGATCTGATCCAGGTACATTCTAGGTGGGAAAGCAATGGCTTTGGGAAGGAATGAAAACATCCAAGTCTCATAGCACTAAAGAAACATGAAGAGATCCACTTGGTGAAGAACACAACTCAACCACTAAAAGCCATGAACTTATTATGTATAGCTACAGGGAGGTCTCAAAGTAGTTACAGTAAGTGAAAGAGCCAAACAAAATTGAGTGAGTGCTCTTTGTCATGACTGCATTTATGTAAAATTCTTTAAAAATGCAAACTAATCTATAGTGAGAGAAACATATAAATGGTCACATGCAAGATGAAGATCTATAGACTGAATTGTATTCCCTAAAATTTACGTATTGAACCTCTGGCCTGGAGAGATAGCTCAGCAGTTAATAATACATAGTGCATTTGTAATAGCCAGAAACTGGAAGCAGCCTAGATGCCCCTCAGCTGAAGAATGGATAGAGAAAATGTGGTACATTTACACAATGGAGTACTACTCAGTGGAAAAAAACAATGGAATCTTGAAATTTGCAGGAAAATTGATGGATCTAGAAGAAACCATTCTGAGCAAGGTAACCCAATCGCTAAAAAGGCAAACATGGTATGTACTCACTCATATGCGGATTTTAGACATAGAGTAAGGATTATCAGCCTACAATCCACACTGCCAAAGAAGCTAATAAACAAGGTAAGAGAAACATACATGGTCCCCTGGAGAAGGGGAGAGGTTCAAGATCTGCTGAACAAATTGGGAGCACGGGAAGAGGGGGGAGGGAGCTAGGATAATGAGAAGGGGAGAAGAAGAGGGATGCCGAGGACATGAGGGAGCAGAAAGTTTGAGTCAGGCGAAGAATAGATGATAACAAGAATGGAGATATCATAATAGAGGGAGACATATTTGATTTACAGAGAAATCAGGCACTAGGGAAATGTCTGGAGATCTACAAAGATGACACCAGCTAACAATCTAAGCAACAGAGGAGAGGCTACCTTAAATGCCCTCCCCTGATTATTAAATTGATGACTGACTTATATGCCATCCTATAGCCTTCATCTAGCAGCTGGTGGAAGTAGAAACAGACACCCACAACTAATCACTGAACTGAACTGGAATCCAGATGCAGAGAAGGACAAGTGAAGAGCACAGGGGTCCAGACCAAGCTGGTGAAACCCACAGAATCAGCTGACCTGAACATCCGGGAACTCTTGCTCCCCAGACTGATAGCTGGAATACCAGCATGGGACTGATCCAGATCCCAGGAACATGGGTTTCTGTGAGGAAACCTCAGAAATCTATGGGACCTCCTGTAGAAGTTAAGTACTTATCCCTAGCATAGGTGTGGAGTTTGGGAGCCCATTCCACATAGAGGAATACTCCCTGAGCCAAGACACATGGGGGTGGGCCTAGGCCCTATCCCAAAGGATATGATAGACTCTGATGATTCCCTATGGAAGGCCTCACCATCCTGTGGGAGCAGAAAGGATATGTGATAGATAGGGTTTTAGTTTTGTGGGGGGGCGGTAGGAGAGGACGGGTGGGAGAAGGGAACTGGGATTGTCATGTAAAACAATCCTGTTTCTAATTCAAATAAAAAAAAAGTTGGAAAACAAATAATACATAGTGCTCTTGTGAAGAGAGTTCAGTTCCTAGCACCTATGTCTGCTGCCCTCTTCTGGCCTCTGTAGGCATGGTGCTCACATGCTCATATGCATACACACACAAGCAGGCTTATAATTAAAAATAAAAGTAAAATACCCAAATACTGCATGTCCATACAACAAGGACATATGTTCAACCATGTTCATAGCAGCATTGTTTGTAATAGCCAGAACCTGGAAGCAACCTAGATGCCCCTCAACTGAAGAATGGAAAGAGAAAATGTGGTACATTTATACAATGGAGTACTACTCAGCAGAAAAAAGCAATGGAATCTTGAAATTCGCAGGCAAATGGATGGAACTAGAAGAAACCATCCTGAGTGAGGTAACCCAATCACAAAAAGACAAACATGGTATGTACTCACTCATATATGATTTTTAGACATAGAGCAAAGGTTTACCAGCCTATAATCCTCTACCCCAAAGAAACTAGAAATCATGAATGACTCTAAGGGATAAATGGACCCCAGGAATGGGAAGTGGCATGAACTCCCGAGCTAATTGAGAGCATGAGGGTAGGGGAGTGGGTGCTGCCACAATAAGAGCACAAGAAGAAGAATAGAGGAGAAGAAATGGAGGAGCAGATATATTGAGTTGGGGGAAGAATAGAGGAGAGAGAGCAGGATGAGAGATACCATATCAGAGGGAGCCACTATAGGTCCGAGAAGAGATCTGGAACTAGGAAGATCTCCAGAGACCTATAAGGATGACACGATCTGACAGTCCGGGCAGTGGAGGAGAGGATGGCCTAGAAACCCTTCCCCTAGAATGAGATTGATGACTACTCTCTATGCTATCCTAGAGTCTTCATCCAGTGGCTGATGGAAGCAGAGACAGACATCCACAGAAATACACTGAGCTGAAATCTGGAACTTAGTTGAAGAGAGGGAGGAATGAAGAACGAAGGGGTCTGTACCAGGTTGGAGAAACCCACAGAAACAATTGGCCTGAAAAAGGGAAAGCAGATCGACCCCAGATGCTCTTTGGGAGACCAGTACGGGACTAATCCAGCCCCCTGATCATGGATGCCAATGGGGAGGCCCCTGCACTCCTGGGAGCCTCCGGAGGTGGACTGGCATTTTGCCCTGCTGGGTGGGGGGGACTTCTAGAGCCCATCCCACTTGAAGGGATTCGCTCTGTCTCTGAACACATGGGGAGGGGCCTAGGCCCAGCACAGGAAGATTTGGTGGACTTGGTGGAGCCCCGGTTGGGGGCCCTACCCTGCCTGGGGAGTGGCGGGTGGATGGGGTGGGGGTAGGTTGGAGGTGGGGGAGAAGGAATGGGGGTGAGGGGAGGGAGAGGGAGAGGGGAAGTACATGTGAAACAAGCCTGTTCCCTAACTTGAATTAATAATAATAATAATAATAATAATAATAATAAGAGAAAAAATGCAAAAAAATAAAAAAATAAAAGTAAAATCTTCAACTGAAGCTCTAGACACTAATAGAATTACATTTGGAGATAAGGACTTTGGAACACGATTAAGTCATAAAGATGGAGCCCTCATGGTGTGAACAGTATACCTTTAAAAGGATACGCCAATAGCTTCTTCTTTTATATTCTCTGTCTGTCTCTCTTTCTTTCTCGTGTGTGTGTATGTGTGTGTATGTATGTCCATAATACAAGAACACAGTAAGAAGGTAGTGTCTGCAACCTGGAAGACAGCCCTCACAGGCCCCTGGCCCTATCACCATCTTGACTTCAGACTTCAGCCTCCAGAACTGAAAGAAATAAATTTCTGCTGCTTGAGCCACCCAGTCAGTGGTATTATGTTATGGCTGCCCATAAAGATTAATTCAGGAGATGAGGAGGAACAAGAGAAATGGATTACAAAGGGAATCTTCTAAGCAGGTTGGTTGTAGTGCCAGTGCCATGGGGATGTGAGCATGTCTAAAGTTTGCACAGTTTAAATATAAGCTGTCTAGTGGACATCCACAATGTCTCAACTCTTAAAAACTTAGAAAGGGGAAACCACAGCACCACAACAGCCTGTGGACAATTTGGCAAATCCAGGGAAGGTTTCATACCTGTATTCTTCTTCCCAAAACCTCCAGGACATGCCCACAACTTTCCATGAAGAACTCCTGTGTCCCCTGTCTTATCTTCCTGTGTTCCCTGACTTCTGTGTCCCTTGGCTTATCTCCTATATCCCTTGGTTTTGGGAATCAATTACCACCAATCAATCACGGATTTTTGCAAGTGTTTGTCAGTATTTCCGCAAGTGATTTCTTTTCCTGGCCAAGGTCTCTCTTCTTGATTTCTTTTCCTGGCCAAGGTCTCTCTTCTCCTTCTAGACAGACATGCTTCACTGTGGGAGGACAGCTTCTTAGCTCTGACCCCTTTATGAGAATTCTACCTCTCTCCATACTTAAAACTTTTCTTAAGAGCACTTGAGACCACAACACATGCCTGTGCCTATGTTTAACATAAGACCACTCATTTTTAAAGGAGGCTTAAGTCCCTAGCTCGTGGTCTGCTGTGATAGGATAGACCCTTGACAGAGGATGGACTTTCATCACCCTCTTTCTGGTCTCCATAGGAACTGACTTTTTAAACTGGATTTTTAAAAAGCAATCTTAGTAGAGCTAGAGCTAGGATTTGAACACAGGAAGTACTAGTTCCAGCATCCACATCTTAGCCTCTACCTGCTAACATGCCTCCTAGCTGACCAAACTCCATCATCCATGGTAATCATGAGAAGAAGAACATGCAGTTTCACCCCCATGATCTGCAGTTGCCACACGGCTAAAAGTGTGACAGTTCTTTTGTTGGGAAAGGTGAGTTTTAAGACAGAACTTCTCTGTGTAGCTTTGTCTCTCCTGGAGCTCTTGTTGTAGACCAGGCTGGCCTCAGACATATAGGGATCTACCTGCCTCTGTTCCCCAAGCACTGAGGTTAAAGGTGTGCACCACCACTGCTTGGCAAGAGTGTCCTCTTCTGTTCTTTGGACTTTTGTACCAACCAAAGGAAGCAGCTAGATGGCAGATGCAATAATTGAGTTAAAGAAAAAAATCACTTAGAGATCATCTGCTCACATGAGTTGAGAACCAATTGTATCAGAGCCTGTTTGAGGGCAGGTGATTGATGCTCAGATATTTCCTCAGTTAAACCCTTGGGCTTTTCATTTCAAGTGATGTGGTCAAGCCTGCTGTCAATTGGCCCATCTGCTCTTAAGAAAATAAGTCATTTATGTTTATATGCCTCTGTCTTTTAAGCCATCAACTAAGAATAGTGGGGGCTGGGGAGAACGATCAGTTTGTAAGGTACACACCTGGATTAAATCTCTAGCACCAATGTGGAGGTGGAGGTGGTGAGCACAGTGGTACATACTTGTAATCCCAGTGCCAGGGGAGTCAGAGATAGGATGATGTCCTGGGACTTTCTGGTTAGTCAACTCAGCTTACTTAGTGGGTTCCAGACCAATGAGAGACTTTGTCTTTTAAGAAAAAATTGGGGGAAGACAATGCTTGAGGAACAATACCTAAGGTTATCAAGATTGTCCTTCTGGCCTTACATACACTTGTGTACGTGGACACTTCTCTCTCTCTCTCTCTCTCTCTCTCTCTCTCTCTCTCTCTCTCTCCTTGTATCCTTTTATCCTTTCCTCTCCTCTCCTTCTCCCTCTCCCTCACCCCTTCCACCATGAGATGACACAGCAAGAAGGCCCTTGCCAAATACCTTGAACTTCTCAATCTCCATAACAGTAAGTCAGTAAATTCCAGTTGGTTACAATTGTTGAGTCTCAGGTGTTCTGTTGCAGCATCAGCATAGAAGGAACTGAGACAGTGAGTGTGAAAGTAAGTATGATGAAAAATTACACTTCACATTATCAACCTACAACAGAAAACATGCTTTGGACCAAACATTTAAGACGTATTTGTCACCAGGCATGTCATCACAGCTTTTTGAGAAACTGAGCCAGGAAGATCAAAAGTTTGAAACCTGCCTGTCCTATAGAAGGAGTTTAAGGCCAGCCTAAGCAACTTAGTAAGATTCAGTTTCCAAATAAAAAGTGTGTGTGTGAGAGAGAGGGGGGGTGGGGGATATGACTCCCAGCAGCAGAATGCTTGCCTAGCATGTGGGAAGCTACTGGTTCAATATCTCAACCCTAAAAAAAAATAATAGCAAAAGCTAGCCATATGTGTCTATTTTATTGTGTTAATCCCTGAAAAAATGCTATTAGGCCACAAAAACGGCAGTGTTGCAGGGGTCAGCATCATAGATCCAACCCTGCACAGAATTCCATGTAAGTAATTAAGATCTCTGTTGAAATTAATGTTGGTGTCTAGGAAAGTTGACTGTGATTGGATTGAGGGATGCCTACATTGATTAGTAAAGCTCGTGTTCATCAGTGCACATGCACAAGCACTTTTCCAGATGTGATTTGCTCAGGATGACTCTGACGTAATGAATGATTTCATCCATTGGATTCAAACCTTGAACAGATATTGGAAGACAATGGAACTGTGGAATTTGGGGATTGGATGGAGGCAGTAGGTCACTGGGAGTGTATCTTTGGGGCTGCATCTTGCCTTGACCCTTTCCTATTGATACTCCTCTCTTCTTGCTGGCCACCGTGAAACGAACAGCCTCTTCCTCCATGGGCTTCTACCACCAGCTGTTCTGCCTCACCAATGGTCTGCAATTAACAGAGCCAGGGACTATGGACTGAAGTCACTGAAACCTTGAATCAAAATAAATCTTTCTTCATGACAAATTGTTAGATATTTTGTTCTGGTGACAGGAAGCAGATTAACTCAGGATCTTGGGTCCGAGAGTCTCTGCATCTTGAAGCTTTTCTCCTGTCTGAACTCACATGCCCTTTCCTCACCTGATAGAATCCCTGATTTGTAAGTTTTCGTGTAAATTTTACTGCGGTAAAAATGCTGTTCTAGTTTTGTTTCTGTTGATATAATAACTAATAAAACACTCTAACCAAAACAACTTTGGGAAGGAAGTGGATTATTTGGCTTACACTTTCAGGGACAAATATCATTGAATGAAGCCAGGGAAGAGATTCAAGCAGGGAATTGAAGCAGAAACTACAGAGAAATGCTGCTCACTCGCTTATCCTTGGCTAGTTTTCTTGTACAACCCAGGACCATCTTCCTAGGGAATGATGCTGCACAGAATGGACTGGGACCTCCCACATCAATTAAAAATAAAGACAATCCAGATTTTATTGACTCCTCATGAGAGCACTTATCTGTGAGGAGGAGTGGACTTGGGGGAGAGATGGGGAGGGCAGGAGGAGGTGTGGGAGGGAGAACTTTGGTTGGAATGTAAAATTAAATTTAAAAGAATAAATAAATTACATTAAAAAACTAAAAAAAAATCAAGACAATCAAGGCAATATGATCTAGGCAATGACTCTCTCTTGGATAACTCTAGGCTGTGTCAAGTTGACAGGCAAATGCTAAGGGATCTTAGCATCTTTTTAAATAAAGAGTGTTATTATATTAGCTTTGTACAGTAGATTTGCAGAACTTGTCCATCACACATTACTGGAACACTAAAAGACCTATTATTGGATGACTAAAAATAAAATCCCTTATGATGAGCTAAATATGTGTGTTTCCCCAAATTTACATTGAAGCAGTAAACCCCAATGTGGTTGTATTTAGAGATGGGGCCTCTAAGTAAATAATTCATGTTAAACGAGATCACATGGAGAGGGACTTAACCTCCTAATATCAGGCATATTCTTTCTCTCCCTCTCTTCCAAATGATGATGTATAGCGATATTAACCATCTTCAAGCTAGGAAGAGAACTCTCACTGGCCACACTGACACTTTGATGTGGAACTTCCAGCCTCCAGAGTTGTAACTACATTTCTGTTATTTAAGTCACTTGGCCTATGGTATTTCATGGTGACAACTTAGGCTGACTAACACATCCTACCAACAGTATGACCTATTTTAGCCAACCACATACAGAACCGTAGACCCATCCCACCTCTCCTAAGCCCTGATAACAAACTTATTTTGTGTACATACCAAAAGCATATTTTCCCCAACAGCCTCCCACTGTGCGTTTTGTGTGTATTGTATATGTGTGTGCTTGTGCAGTGTGCATGAAGGCACTTTTGCACATGTGTGCATGTGTGTCTGGAGGCTTCTTCTATCACTCTTCACATTGTTTTTTGAGGCAGGGTCTCTCGCTCAACCCGGAGATCACTAATTGGCCAAACTAGCTAGGCAAGGAGTTCCACTAATACCCCAGTGCTGAGGTCACTGCACACCACCAACTCAGCTGTTGTGTGGGTGTCAGGGATCCAAACTCTGGTACCAGTTCCTCAGCTCCACCACTTCTGCCTCTGTGGCCCACTCTGTGACCTTGTCTCCTGTCCTGAATCCTCTGCCTGACAAGTGAATGAACTGAGAATGTGAACTTGACCCTCCCTAGGAATAAGCTGGGCAATGCACTTGCCTGGTGCCCTTGGTTGGGTAGTAACTCGTCTTAAGGTCCTACTGGCCAGTTTTGATGTCCTTTGAGAATACGCAAGGCCTCAGACACTCCACAGTCATAATGATCAATCCCTACATAAAGAGACTGTTTGCCAAAGATTGTTTTTTACTATTTTTAATTACGTATGTGAGTCTGTGTGCAGGCATGTGCACATGAGTACTTGAGCCCATGGAGGCCAGAGGGTCACTCTGAAGCGGATGTTACAGACAGCTGTGAGCTGCCTGATATGGGTACTGGGAACCTGACTTGGGTCCTCTGCAAGAGCAAAAGGAGCTCTTAGTTATGAAGCCATCTCTCCAGCCCCACTTTCATAGCTTGGAGCTAAGGTTCAATTATTTGGGAGTTAAGGAGGAGGGGAAACTTTTCAAATAAATTCCCTGGCAAGACAGCAGGGGGCAGAACACAGCAGCCTTTCCCAGAGGCTCCAAGGTCACTCTCTGGTACCTTTCCTAGCCAGGGCTACCCAGCACTAATTTCAGGAGAACACCAGAGGCCTCTCACCTAGCTTCTGATGCTTCCAAGATGAGCTGAAGCTGACTCTGATAACAAAGTCCATTCCCCTGGCCCACTTTCCCAAGCTCAGGAGAGGCAGGCTTGATAATCCCCCCCAAGGAAGCTCAGCAGAAACTTCAAACAGCATTTGATGGTCTCCTTGTCATTTGAAAGTCTCTGGGACTGAGACAAGCTGCTAGGCACCACACCAAAATCAAGGTCCAGAACCTTGTTCTGAAAAGAACAAGTGAAAGCTAGAGGTAGCACCGGGGACTCAGAGCTGCAAATTCTCAGGTCCCACTCTAAAACCAGTAAGCAGGAAACATGGGAGTGGGTCCCGGCCCCTCCCACCCCCCCCACATCCCCCACCCCCGAGCTAAGAAAAATCTGTTATTGTGTCAAAACAGGTAATACTACATAACACAAAATTGACTATAGTGATTATTTTAAAGTATATGATTCTGTAGCATTATACTCTACTTCTTAGTTGAGTGTCTCTCCTGGAATCCCCAAAGCCAGGTCTAATTCCCTCCTACAGAGCACATTTGTCCTTTGTTCTATGGAAAGGGATCTACATGCACACCCTTATTCTGCTTTGCTTCCTTTAGGTGATGTTTTAACCAAGATGCCTCCCCAATTCAGGAGGAATACAAGACTCAGAGGCCCCAGTGTCTGCAAATTCTCCTCCCTCAACAGAGAGAAGACAATATGAAGAAAAGCCATTTTCCCCTGAACAAAATGACCACCACATGGACAAGTGGCAGAGCTTGAGAATTTGTCACCAATGGGAAGTAGGTGCTGCTTTCTTCTAGGGAGTCAAGGATCTCCATGTCACCAGCTGATAACAAAAGATAAAGATGCTAGGCCGGCTGTTGGTGGCGCACGCCTTTAATCCCAGCACTCAGGAGGCAGAGGCAGGCGGATCTCTGTGAGTTCGAGGCCAGGGCCAGCAGAAACACACCCCCTCAAAAAAAAAAAAAAAAAAAAAAAAGATGCTGCCTGACTCAAAAGTCCTAAAGCTAGGGTCATTCAAGAAGAGGTTGTTTCCAGTTTGTTGTCATTCAGGGACACTGTGAGGCTGTGCACAAATATTTACTTTGATTTTCTAAGAAGAAAATTGTCCAGGAAAAGCTTTTAGATCAGTCTTTCCCAATTCTTTAAATACTTGGTTAAATATTTATCCACCTACTTTGCTGGGATTCGAGTTGGAGAGCTAACTACAGGGGAGAGTTCCCCAGGGTGAGTATGGGCTAAGTCCTCCCACTCCCTTCATTCTATAAGGAGAAAATCAGGCCTGGCTTTGGGGGTTCCAGGAGTGTCACTCAACTAACAAGTGGAGTAGACCCCCAACTTTCTATCTTCCAGCTTTTGACAGGGGGGAAATGATTGATGACTTGCTGGAGAGCCAGCCATGGATCAAGATCCTAGAGAAGAAGGGGACACCCAAGAAGAGGGAAAGAGTTAGGGAAGGAAATGATGAAGAGGAGGGTGAGTGAAGAAAGGAAGCTGACCTATAAGAGGTCCTGACAGGAAATCAATATGGCCGACAATGTGTACCCTTAATCCTTGCTGTTTCTCCTCTGCTTTCTCTTCACTCCTAAGAAGGGCAAAGCCTATCAAGGTTCTCAGGTCACTGAACAGCTAAGAAGCAGAGGATGTGAAAGGAACATGCTGGAAGTGTCTGAAAAGGAGGACATAGGAAGCAAAGAAGGGAAGAGAAGAGAAGGCAGAGAAGACAGAAGAAAGCTGACCAGAGGGCAAGGGACAGCAACTGAAGATACGTGGAAGCATTTAAAGGGGATTTGCATTAAAACATGTTTGTTTGTCCGATATACCCTCTCCTCCATCTTCCCACTAAGGGTTTAGTAAAATACATTTTCTGGGGTTGGTTTAGACTTCGTGGGGGTGATTAAAGAACTAATAATTACTTCAGCAATGGGCAAAGATTGAGTAGTAGGTAGGTGGGATGGTTCTGCAGACAAAATCACTTGCCTCCAAGCCTGGGGACCTCAGCTCAATCCCTGGGACCCACATGGTAGAAGGACAGAATTGAATCCCAAAGTTGTCCTTTGACCACAAGTTCACCATTACACATGTGCCCACAGACACACACACACACACACACACACACACACACACACACACACACTAAATAAGTGTAATTTAAAATAAGAATAAGGAGATTCAATAATGTTTAAAGAATAAAGAGATATTTTCATGTGTACCCAGGTTAAATAAAAGTGGGGAGAAAAGGGAAATGTTTGGTATTGGCATGGCATGTAATACAAACCACAGATAAAAGAGATTTTCCCACAGAGAGAGTGCTAAATTGGGACACATTTGTTACTGCAGGAAGAATGTCTTGTCAGCTATCTGGTTGAGAGATAAAACTAACAGAAGACATCACCCAAGACACCTGTTCAGACAGCTTGAGGTACAGTGAGCCATGACTCACAACCTTTGTTGGGTATAGGAAAAGGAGGTCTGCCGGCCTTTTGGTAGGAAATGTAGAAGTACCTTTCTTATAAAGAAACTATGACAGGCCTAGACGCGTTTGATCTGTTATCTAGGTCAAATCAGGTGTATTAGCTTCCTGTTGCTGCTGTAACAAACCACCACGATGTCTATGGGTGATTCTCACATTATTCATGAGACCAGCTGCCTCCTCACAGCAGCTTTGCTGTCTTTGGGCAATTAACCCTGTAGCCACAAATGATTTGAGTAGACTTTTACATTCCAGCTCATTCTTCCTAGCTTGTAGGGAGTTCCACCAAGGTAACGGAGATTTCAGACTCCAGACAGTCTGATGGGTCCAGATAACCAGGATTCCTTTCCACAACAGACCCTAGAAGTGAGTGCCCTGTTTGTTCCTGCTTTAACAAGAAGCAAGCAGCAATGACACCTTCCCAAACCACTTTTGTATCAGTTTTGCCTAGAGTTGCATCATCAAGCTGATGACACACTAATTGGTTACTCCTGTAAATGTGTAGATTGTGTGTGTGTGTGTGTGTGTGTGTGTGTGTGTGTGTGTGTGTGTGGTGTATGTATATGTATATGTATGTATATACAGCTTTTATTTATTTGCATTTGTGTTTGTGCCTGTGTGAATTTCTATGCACCCTGTGCACTCAGAAGCCTGAAGATGTAAGCAGAGGATGTCAAATCCCCTGGAGCTGGAGTTACACGGGGTTGTGACTCACTGTGTAGGAGCTGGGAATTGAACTCAGATCTTGGACAAGAGCAGTAAATGCTCTAACCACTGAACAATCTCCCTAGCTCCATGAATTGCCCTTTTATATGTGTTATATAGGCAATTGTACACAAAGTTGTCCTCGGGTGCATAACCTTCTTTTCTTTGTGAGACAAGATTTCTCGCTGGCCTGGAACTTATCAAGTAGAGTATGCTAGCTGGCCAGAAAGCCCCAGGATCCACCTGTCTCACCTCCCCAGTGCTGGGGTTATAAGGGTAATGCCACCACACCTAGCTTTTTTATTTAGGGTCTGAGGATCGAACTCAGGTCTTCATTTTACCGACTGAGCCCACCTCCCCAGCTCTTACTTTGATTTTGAACCATTATGGTACCAAAGCTGATTACAGAGGTAATAAGTTCAGTATGAACTCATTATTCTTCTGCCTCTGCCTCTGTGGTGCTGGGATTACACACAGGCACCACAAGGCCCAAATGTATTTGTTCATCTATTTACTGGTGCTATTTCCTGCCAGATACTATATCTATAGCACTTACTCGGTGTTAGAGACCACTGAACTAAAGAAACTCTTACCAATGAAGGGACTTCCCAAAGTAAGAACAAAGACAGCAAAGAGAAAAGCAGCCTGGTCAATGGGCCAAGGAAAAGGCCACAGTCACTTCAGTAAATATTTGCTGAATGGATGAGTCAAGGACTGTGTGAGGCTTTGCTAGAAGTAACAGAGGATACCAGGACAGTGGGAGTGGTGAGCTTCATAAGAGTTGAAAATCGGAAAGCCAAGTTCAGAACAAAGACAAAGGTAAAGTGTTTCGTGTTTGTTGGAGGCTGGAAAAATTGCTTAGCGGGTAAAGTTCTTACTGTGCAAGCATGAGAACCTGAGTTCAAACCAATCCTTTCAATTTAAAAAAAAAAAAAAAAAAAGAGGAACGATGATAATGGCAAATCCCTCAGGGCTAAGAAGGTAAAGAAAAAAGATCCTTAAGGTTTTCTGACTGGCCAATCTAGCTAAATCAGTCAAGACCCTATCAAAAGATAAGGTGGAAACCTTATCCAGCCTCCATATACATTTGCACACACATGTGTACAAGTATACACTCATAGGCATGAGTACACAAACACACACACACACACACACACACACACACACACACACACACCATACACAGATGTTACAAGTGAGATTCCTTTAGTTCCATTTGTGTGTGAAAAGTAGCAAACATCTGGTAATTAATCTGGTTTTCTCATAAAGGTAAATAATTGCTCCTAATCACAAATCAATTTATTTCTTCCCCTGTAACCCTTTTAGCCCTCTCTCTTTCCCTTGCTTATACCTTGGACCAGTCAGTGACTCTGATCAAAGGCACACAACAGTTAATTTTGAGGAAGTGACTGAATTAAAGCCAGGAAAAAGAATTGTTAAACAGCAACAATGGTGTAGGAAAGATAGACAGACCGACAGACAGACAGATAGACCTCCCCCAAAGAAATTCTAGAACAGTTGATCACATTACAACCACACACACACACCCCTACCTAAATACCAGAAACCTAGTTGGACCTTTACTTAGAATCAACTAATCTAACAGAGAGACTAGGTGCCACCTCAGAAGGCAGGAGCTGGGAGTCCAGAGCCCAGACCTGTCTGACTTCCTTCTCACCAGTGCTGAAACCCAAGAAATACCCCAGAAGGTCTCCCAAAGCTGAGGAAGGCCTGGGGAACTCCTGTGTGCAAACATCTGTGGAAGAAGGCAAGGAGTGACCACCCATGCAGAGACCATTGCTTATGAAATAGGAGACCACCAGGTTGTTGACACACCCTGGACCCAACCAACAAAGGTGAAGACATCACAGTCAACCTTAGGGGTTGTTCAGCTTACAGGAAATAGCAGTGAGCTATGTTCAGAGAAGGCCAAAGACAAGCTTCCCGAAGCACCAGCGTCACCCATACCATGAGCTGTGCTGTTCTGCAATGCTTACGTGTGAGCAGCCATAGTATGAAGACATCTAAGAGTCCCCAAATCCCCAGCAATGAACACAGTAATTAACAGAAAGTAGAGAAGTGCTTTCGCCTGAGAGAATTTGAAAGAAGAGAAAGGTCAACCATGAAGACACATTGTGACCCAGCCCTGCTTTTGTGCGCCTGGCTCTTCTTGTGTAGCCTGCAAAGAATGCAAAACCCCACATCTTACGACAGGCGCCGCCTGACTGTGTGCCACCAGGCTGACTCACCTCCCATGCTGCTGACATTCACCAGCCTACCCTTGGATTTTCTAAGGAGAGGCAGGAACACCTTGGTGACCTCCACTGCTCCGAAGAAGTTCACAGCCATGCATTTTCTGTAACTGGTCATGGGAATGAGTTCCCCATCTATCGGAAAGTGGAAGATTCCAGCGTTGTTGACCAGAGCCCACAGACCTGGAGACAAAACAAAGCAGCTGTGAGGGTGGGAAAGGCTGGAGCAGGTGGGGAGTTTCATGCAGTAAGCTCTGGAACCTCCAAACCCCTTTGAAATGGAGGCTCCAGTCAGAGCACAAACTTTCTAACTTTGGTCTCTTCCCATATACCTAAACCTCCCCATGATGGGGCACTGTGAAGAGAAAAAAAAAATGTGTGTGATATCAAACAATGCTTTTGGAGAGCCTCTCCTTTTAAAGTCTGTTAGAGGCTGTGTTCATGCATGCCATGTAGATGCCAGAGAACAACTTGTAGGATTCAGTGCTCCCCTTTCCCCATGTGGATCACCGTGACTGAACTTGTATCCTCAGGCTTGGCTGCAGGCACCTTTACTCACTGAGATGTCCTGCCTTCTCGGTTCTTCTTTTGCCTAGTAGCTCTTTCCTACAGCCAGGAAGCTGGATAGTCACCATGTATGGGAAAAGCTGGCCCAACAAGAGGTGAGTTCATAGTGTCACAGTCTGCCTGGCCTTAAAGCAACCTGTGGGTCGCGACCCCCATGGGAGTTACATACCAGATATCCTATATATCAGATGTTTACACTATGATTCATAAGAGTAGCAAAGTTACAGTTAGAAATTAACAATGGAATGATTTTATGGCTGGATCACCACACCATGAGGAACTGTATTAAAGGGCCACAGTATCAGGAAGGTTAAGAACCACCGGCATAGTTGGGCAGTGGTGGCACAAGTCTTTAATCCCAGCACTCAGGAGAGGGAGGTAGGATGATTTCTGTGAGTTTGAGGCCAGCCTGGACAGGCTCCAAAAGCTACACAGAGAAACCCTGTCAAAACAAAACAAAACAAAACCCAAACTGGCTTAAAGTTTCAAAGGCTGCTTCCTGCCGACAGGAGTATATAAAGACACTGTTAACACACTGCAGGATGAGATGCCTAATGGTCTTCCCTCATCTCTAAACTAAAAACATAGAAACAAGAAGGAAAATACAAACAGTAGGGGTGACTGCAATGAAGCCCTGTTTCCTGGTCCAGACAATGTGTCTCCTTGAACATCAGAATCACAGAACAACTAGTTTAGACACACTCCTGGTCCTACCACCAGAAATTCTGAGTGCACATGAGGTGGGACCTGAGCATCAGCCTTTCTGCTAAGTCCCAAGGGATGCTGATACTGGAGTTATAGACCAACCTTGGAAAGCCTCTGCCCCCAGCAGTGCTGTTGAACCCTCCTGGTACATTAGGATACTGTTTCTTCAGGCAACCCCAAGGCTCAGACTACCTCTCAGCCTATTAGATCAACCTGTGGGGTGGAAAAGAGAGTGGACCCAAACACAAGTAGTGTTTAAACCTTGCCAAGATTCCAAGAGAGAGGGAAAGAATGAATACAATAATTCAGGCAAAGCAGGAGATAGTTTAGCCTGGAGCTCTCCATCAGTTTTAGGTTGCTCAGGCCTCTCCTCTTTAATAATGCACTTGGCTGATAGCATAGTTTCTTCTTCTGACATATTACACACACACACACACACACACACACACACACACACACACACACACACACTTCTGCAAACCATGTATCTAACAGCTTCAGAAGCCCTGCATAATACTACACACACTGCATCTCCTAACACTCACCTCCGGTAACAATCATATTCAGACAGTTTCTATTGAGTATATTCCCCACATATCCAGGTACAGATTAGAAGGGCTCATTCAGCCTGAACTGGTACTGGGTGTGTGTGCAGTAAGGTGAAACTGATTCCTCTAGTAACCTTTTAGGGAGAATTCCCTATGTACCATCTAATGCCTTTTTACAATTGGGTGTGTTTGTGATAAAAAATCAGATGCATTATGGGAAGGGACATGCACAGTACTGAAGTGGTTAGATAACCTAACGTATCAATCAAAATAGAGAGGCACCCAAACCACACTGTTTAGTAACCAGCCCTTCCTTCCCTTAGGCCTCTGAAAAAGAGACGCCAAGCTGTAGCCTGGGGCCTGTGAGTACAGTCACTCATGTGACCCAGTGTCAGTCTTGACAGTGTGTCCCTCTGTAACCTGTCACTTTGCTCCCAATAAAGCTACTTTGATTCTCTGAAAATCTGTTTGAGCTTTTGTTTTCAATTCTTCGCATAAGAGACCAAGAGCCCGGAATCACACAGCCCACACCAGCACCCAGTAACAATCCATGGGGATTTCTTTCTGTTTTGAAGAGTGTTGTTCTGGAACACAAGTGGGAGACCTGAGAGAAACAGGGGTGACAGGACACAGGGATGTTGCGCTAGACAGACTTGAACAGATCCTCTAGGTTCCTGGAGCTCCAGCGTGGTGTGGAGCAGTCGATCTGTAAGTGTGGTCCACCACCCACCCCATCAGCAGCAGTGGCATCTGAGAAGTTGTTAGAGGTGTACATTTGAGAGTAGGAATATGGCTCAATGGGTAGAGTGATCACTTAGCATGCATAAAGCCCTGAGTTCTATCCTCAGCACCACATGAACCAGACATGGAGGTACACACCATAATCTCAACACTTGGGAAGTGGAGATAAGATCAGGAGTTCAATTCCATCCTTGGCTATACAGAGAGTTTGGGGCCAGTCGGGGATACATAATACCCCACCACAAAAAGAAAAAAAATATTTATTTGTGTTTGGGGGTGAGTGGGTGGGTGGTTTTGTGCACTGTGTGCATGAAAGAGAGGCCAGACATGAGTGTCAGACTCCCTGAAAGTGGAGTTACGAGTGGCTAAGAGCCATGGTGTGGTACTGGAAAGTGGACTCAGGTTATCTGGAAGAGCAGCAAGGGCTCTCAGCCACTGAACCATCTCTGCAGACCCAGACTTTAATTCTTAATGGGACTTGAAGTTTCAACAGAAAACATCTTGGTACTGGGCTAAGAGGTTTGTTTTTACATGTAAAGAAATCATAATTTAGCCGCCTTTGGTGATTCATGCCTGTGATCCCAGCGCTCTGGAGACTGAGGCAAGGGGATTCTGAATTTGAGGTCAGCCTAGACTGCCTAGTGAGATCCTGCCTTTAAAAACTGAACTTTTACAGGAAATTAGATGCACACTTCCTTGTTATGGTCTGTGGCAATTCATTTTCAGTGTCTTTGCTTTGTTTCCCCTTAATTTCTTTTTTCCCCTTTTATTGGAAATAGATTTTTTTCATACAATGTATCCTGATTACAGTTTCCTCTTCTTCTACTCCTCCCAGTTCCTCCCCACCTCCTCTCCCATCAGAATCTACTCCTTTTCTGTCTCTCATTAGAAAAAAGACTTCTAAAGGATAATAATAAAACAAAATATAAAATTTAGTAAGATAAAACAAAAACTAACACATTAGAATTGGACAAAACAAACAAATAGAAGGTACAAGAATCAGAGACCTATTCTTTCACACATTCAGGAACCCCATGGAAACACTAAACTGGAAGCCATAATAGGACCTGACACCGACCCATGCAGACCCTGTGCATGCAGCCTCAGCTTTTGTGAGGTCCTATGAGCTTTCATCATGTTGAGATAGAGGGCCTTGTTTTCTTGGTGTCCTCCAAGAGCCTGAGGGGAGGGAGTTGATGAAGACATCCTGTTTAGTCTTGAGTGTCGCAAGTTCTCTCACTCTCTGCATAAAGTCTGGCTGTGAGTCTCAGATTTTGTTCCCATCTGCTGCAGGAGGAAGTATCTTTTATGATGGCTGAGTAAGGCACGGATCTATGAGTATAGCAGAATGTCATTAAGAGTCATCTGAAGACACTTTTTGTGACCTGACTCAGGCCTGGAGTGAGCAGGCAGGTGGGCCACCCATTCTGGCCCAGGGGACAGTTGCCTTTCAGGATGCTAACTGCAGAATGACAGGAGCTCATGCCATAAAAGTTGAGTTCCCAGATCCTTTCATCCCTAGGTTCCACCACAACATTTCTGTGTCTAGAACTCATCACTCCATCACTACAGACAGACAGCACTGCCCTGCTAGACCTCACGAAAGGATTCTGCATCCAGTGTCTCCTATAAGACATTATTAACTCAGACTTGTGAGTGATGAGTGCAGCCCTGTTGGGTAGTCAAAGATAAGGCCAGAAAAACTGTCTAGAGAAGGCTGACTAGGGGCCTGGGAAGCTGGCTCAGTGGTTGAGAGCTTACTCTTGCAGAGGACTCATTTGGTTCTGAGCACCCAGGTCAGGGTTCATGGCTGCTGTCTCTGTTTTGGTCTCAGTCTCGGTCTCTCTTTCTGTCTCTGTCTCTGTCTCTCTCTCTCTCTCTATCACACACACACACACACACACACACACACAATATTTTTTTAAAAAAAGAAACTAATCTTACTGAGACATAATTCTCAGTAACTAACAATCTTCCTTTATCTCTTCGTATCCCATTTACGAATACATACTTAATGTTCTAGATGTTGAAATGGGAGAAACAGGGGCCTTTACTGAGGATGACTTGCCTTATTAAAGACTCATCTATTATCCCCTTCTAGAATAGTCCTTCAGTTACAAAACAAAGCAGGTCCTTTTCACTGGGAATATCAGCTGTGCAAAGGATGGAACCTGGAGTGCCCAAGGCTTCCACATACAGTCTCCAGCTGGTGAAAGCTAACGCTAGTGAAAACAGAACTCGAAAGCAGAAACCAAACCCCAGTGGCATTGCTGAGTGCCTGGATCCAGCTATGTCTGGAACTAACAATCCTAAAGCAAACAAATAAATAGGTTCTTTCTTTGCAGTTAGTACGTTTTCACTAGGTTGAGTCACTTGCAGCTGAGTGAGTTCTGATATGCTCATGCATCTTATTCTCAAGGAAGGTGATAAGGAGTGGGAGAGGAGAGGGATTACAGTAGTGAGGTGATACAGTAGTAAGAAAGACATAATGATAAGTCTGGAAAAGGAAGCAGTACAGTTCAGCTCATCAGGAAAGTTAGGAAGGGATGGCACGGGTGAATGGTCCCTGTAGGAGTAGGGAGCATCTGTCACAAAGACTTTGTTGGCAATGACAATAGTCATAGGAACTGGGAGTAGAGGTGGAAAATCAAGGAGGTAGAAGCAATGGGGAATGCCATTCTGTTCTGGAATGTTCCAGAATGTACCAAGTGGACTATACTACAGAGAAATGGTTTGACAGGCCCTTATCCCATGAATAACTTTGTTAAACTTCAATCTTTGTTAAAGTGCTTGGATTGTGCCTGGGCAGAAGGGAAAGAGCAGGGCCAGACAATGAACCATGTGCAAAGCAAACCACAGCTACAGAGTAACTTTCTCTAGAGGTTCCATATTCCAGAGGTTCTAGAGAATGGGTGACACTATAAGAAATGTGTGTTACGAAGATTATATTCCACTGGAAAGTTCATGGAGAAGTTCAGGTGTGAGGAGGCCATTGGGGTACCCAGACAGGCAGAAATGAAGCCATTGGGGTACCCAGAAAGACAGCAGGGGAGTCATTGGGGTATCCAGAAAGGCAGCAGGGGAGCCACTGTGGTACCCAGACAAGCAATAGAGAGGTCATTGGGGTACCTAGGCAGGTATCAAGGAGGCTATTGGGGTACCCAGACAGGCAATAGAGAGGCCATTGGGGTACCCAGACAGGCAGCAAGGAGGCTATTGGGGTACCTAGACAGGGGTTGGTGAAGGCTTACAAGGAACCACAGCACTTTGTAGATGTTGGGAAGAGGCTAGATGACAAATGTCTAGTGGGCAGAACTGACAGAACTCCAGGCCAGTAGGGCAGAGAGCTCAGCTGTCAAATTAGAGGTCTCAGCGGCTCACCCCCACCCAGGCCCCTGGCTCAAATGACTGGGTATGCAGGCAAGCAAGTCGACTTTCAGGCTGGCATTAGGGGAAAGATAACAAGGTCAGCTCTGAAGGCAGTGGGGTTGAACCTCTGGGATACGAGTGGAAATGTTTAGAAGATAATTTTGTGTGTTTAGGTCCAGATGTGAGGAAGCTTAGACAGGTGGGCTGCATAGCTTCGGAGGGTATTAGTGTAAATTGGTTTTTCAACCCTGACCAAACATTAACATCACCCAGGGAGATTTAAGAAGTAAAAATTGCTGATGCAGCTGGGGGATGGTGTGATGGGTTAGGTACTCAGTGCACAAGCATAAGGACCTCCAGTCCCCACATAAAACTGTGCTGTAATGCCAGCACTTTGGGGCAGGGGAACAGATGGATCCCAGGGGCTTGTTGGCCAAGCAGATTGGCCAAAAAAAAACAAGCTTCATGTCAAAAACACAAGATGAAGAGTAACAGAAGACACCTGACATTGACCTGTGTGTGCCCACACACAAGCATGCACAAACTCTCTCTCTCTCTCTCTCTCTCTCTCTCTCTCTCTCTCTTTCTCTCTCTCTCTCTCTCTCTCCCTCTGTCAGTTCCTGAGTCACTGAATAACAAATGGACTTTGGCCTGGAGGCACTCAGACATAGCCACCCCCAGGTCATGAGACTGGGACTTCCCATATGTTTAACACCCCAATGTCACCATCTTAAATTTCTCAATCAGTTACTCAATTAGGAGACTCTCACTTTCATCTCACATTGGGTTCCACAGGTTATGTACCCCACTCTGAGGACAAGCATGGGTATTTTCAAGTGCTCCACCAATGTGTAGGGGACAGAGAGCCCTTGGCATAATAGAGTGGTCTGTTTCAGGAGTGGGGAGTGGAAGGATTCAAATGGGAAGATTCATATTTAATGGAGGGATGGAGGAAGAGACCTATCCAGGAAGCAGAGAGAATAGCCAGAGGGCTGGAGAGCAAAGGGGAAGCTGGGGATCCCAAATCTGAGCAGGGAACGCCCTCTTGGAACAGTACAGAGAAGAGAAGGACTTTGGCCTTCAAGATGATAGTGGTAGCTCTGGCTAGAGCAGGTAAGAAGGTGCGAGAACCGGTATTCATGCAATCAGGTATGAAGCAATAGAAACTAATGGAGGTTTGGCCACGTGTTCCTGTGGCTGTTTGTCAAGCTGGGAAAGACCAATGCATGCTGATATTGCTGGAAGAAGGCAAAGAGCAGGGGTAGGAGAGTAACTAGAGTGACCAAGATGACAAGGGTGGGAAGGTGATAGCATGTGCTGAAAGAGAGGGTGGGGCAATGGCTCAGTTGGTAAATTGCTCACCTATCAAGCATGAGGACATAAGTTCAATCCCCCAGAACCCATATCTTAAAAAGCCTTCATGGCGGCAGGAATTTATAATCCCAGCAGTGAGGAGGCAGAGACAGGTGGATCCCTTAGGTTCACTGGCCAACCAACTTTGCCTAACTGGTGAGCTCCAGGCTACCGAGAGACCCTGTCTCAAAAGACAAGATGGGTGGCACATTTGAAACAACAGCCAAAGTTGTCTTCTGTCCCCCACCCCCCACACAGGAGCACACACACACACACACACACACACACACACACACACACACACATGCATGCTCATATATGCACTCCTGCACATGAATTCTGTATATTCTTTTGAAGAGACAACTTATATCTGAGTCACTCCTGACATCTGTGTGTCTTACAGGCTCTGGCACATGTCATGGGCTCAGTACAAGTGTTCTCTGGTGCAGTCAGCAGCCGTGGTCATCAGAGGCAGTGACAAGAGACGGGCATTGGTGAGTTGGGTGAAGAGGAATCAGGGAAGTCAGTACCTTTGTCTTGTGTCTTCTCCATGACTTTGCTGTGAGCATCTTCTATCTGCTCTAGCTTGGTGACATCCATCTGGAGTACCGAGAGGCGGTCAGAGCAGGTTTTTCTCAATTCCTCTGCCCCTGAGCCTTTTGCATCCAGCACTCCGGCAAACACTGTGAAGCCCAGCTTGTCCAGGTGCTTGACCAATGCATGACCGAAACCAGAATCAGCACCTGCAAGAGTCAAGACAACACAAGGTGAGCTTAAACCAATGCAATAGGAGAGATTTCTTCATAAATTGCACATCATGTGATGTTTGTGATGGTCTCTGCTCCCTGAAGAGAGAGAGCCTGGGAAGTTTCTTTGGTGGCTAAGTAAGAAAATAGTGGGGAAGTCAAGACACAACTTACTCTATGTAAAGAAAGGGATGTTGGTTAGCATTCAGTGAGCATACATGGAAAGGGAAGGCTGGGGGAAGGCTGGAGGACTAGTGTGTGTGTGTGTGTGTGTGTGTGTGTGTGTGTGTGTGTGTGTGTGTGTGTGTGTGTGTGTGTGTGTGTATGTGTGTGTGTGTATCTATCTGTATCTGTATCTCTGTGTGTGTTATTTCTCTGTGTTTCTCTCTCTCTCTGTTGTCTCCCTCCCGCTCTCTTATTGTTTGATACAGAGTATCAACATGTAGCCCAAGCTGGCCTTGAATTCCTTCTGTATCCCAGACTGACCCTGAGCTCATGACAATCCTCCTGTCTCAGCCTCCTGAATGCTGAGATGAAGGGAATGAATCACCATACCTGTCTTATGCCTATTTCCATCTTTGCTACAAAAAACTACTTGCTTTTCTCATATGATTTCTTTGTCTAGAGGCTTTGTTGGTTAGAATGAAGATCAGCTGGCTCTGCAAGTATGGAAAGCATACAAAGAGAGAGGGCAGCATGCCCAGTGTCTGCAAACACTGCCCAAGAGACAACAGAAGAAACTGCAGGAAGCTTTAAGCACATTTCTCTTTGATTCTCATGTCAAGGTGTAAAATGTCACTTCTCTCAGAATTTCACACGAGAGTTTACACAACTTAGTTGGGAGAATATTATGGACCCAAAAAAAAAAACTGGTCTTGTACCTACAAGTGTGAGACAGAAATATTTAGAATTTTAAAGTTGCAGTCGCCATGACCTCTGGGCCACATCCACGTCATGGGAAATGCCTAGCAATTAGCATGTTTATCCTTTGAGTCAATAAGACTCCTTTTCCTCTAGTTGTGTCTTATAACCTTCCTGCAAGCCTTGAAGGTTCCCTCTTGTCAGTGGTTGGGGGCTCTAGTCAGGCAACCACCCCAGAATTATCCCACACTGTACCCTACAACAAAAGATATGAATCACCCTGAGAATAGCTATGCTAGAAGCAGGTTGCAGGGAAAGCCAATGTTTCACGGGGTGCGGAATAGGGGACCTATTTTATAGTACATCTCACTTTATGTTTCTGCTAACATTAGCACAGCAGGATATTTGGGGGCTTTGGAACTTAAAGGCCTTGGTTTCTCACGAAGGCTTGCTTTGATATTAGGTCACCAGTATGAATCCTCTTTGGAAAGAGTACCCTTCTGCTATTAGAGCTTCGGGCATGGCCTGGTTCTGTGCAGTACCAGCCCTCACCAAGATAGGGTACATGTTGCCCCCTGGACCACAGAGACAGGTGAAAAAAGTATTTATTGGTCCTTTTTTAAATTTTTAATTATATTTTTCAGAAAGGGTCTCACACTAGCTCAGATGAGTCAGGATGGATGGAGACCTCAAATTCATGACAATCAGACTGCCTCAGCCTCCTACGTGCTGAGATCACAGGTATGATGGACAATTCCACTCCCAGGTGTAGACTCAAGGAAAATGAACACATAGAGTACATACGGGTGTCCATAGCTGCATTGTTCACAGTAGCTAAGAAAAGGAAACTGACCCAATGCCCATCACCTGATGAATGGGCAAACAGAGGTGGTCTATACATAAAAAGGAATATAATTGATTAATAAAAATGGAACAAAGTAATGATACAAGCTACCAAATGGATGAACCTTGACAACAGTTGCTGTGTGAAAGAAGCCAGGTAAAGGAGTGTGAGCAAGGAGTGTGAGATGTTGACCTTGACCACACTTTCTAGGGTAAAGAATGACCTTGAAGGCATCTTCATAGGTAAGACTTTGGTACATAAACTCAGGATCTACCTAGTTCAGGAAAGGTCCCATGGAGATCCTGGCACAGAGTAGGAGTGAGTTATAAAATGAGAAGAGGCATGATGAACTCTGCTTAAGGGCTGGCACTCTGGACTGCCCCTTCTGTTCTGGGAAGGGACTCACTACTGTGATCCTCCTTCTAGCCAGCATGGTGGTGCAGACCTGTTCTTCTTGTTTCTTCGAAGGCTGAGACAGCAGGATTGCAACTTGAAGGCCTGCCTGGGTAACTGAGTGAGACCCTATCTCAAAATGAAAGATTGGAAAGAGGAGTGGGGAAATGACTTAATGGTAGTGCCTGTCTGGAAAGTGGACGTTAGGAAGAGTGAATCGCAGCTTGGAAATTTCCTCCATCAGACTGGTCCATGGGCATATCTGTGGGGCATTTTCTCCACTAATGAATGATTGGTGTGGGAGGGTCCAGACCACTGTGGGTAGTGTCACCCCTGTGTGGATGATTCTGGATTGACTAGGAAAGCACGCTGAGCAAGCCACAAAGAGCAAGCCAATAAGCAGCGCTTATCCATGGCTTGTGCTTCAGTTCCTATACCAGGTTCCTGCCTTGAGTTCTTACTCTAACTTCCCTTTATGATGGTCTGTGACCTGAAAGTATAAGCTGAGTAAACCCTTTCCTCTCCATGTTGCTTTTGTCAGTGTTTTATTATAGGACAAAAAACAAATGATGACACCCCAGTAGCCTTCCTCCAAAAAAAAAAAAAAAAAAAAAAAAAAAAAGGAACCCCTGTCCTCATAGGAATCAGAGGAGACTGATAAATCTCTCCTTTGCTGGCCTAGGACAAAGTCAGACCCAGAGCCTCCAAATCCTTTTTATGTTTTATTTTTTCCCATTTTTTAAATTTAAATTAGAAACAAGATTGTTTTACCTGCCAATCCCATTCCCTCTCCCTCCCCTTCCCCTGCCCCCCACTAACACCCTACCTATCCCATACCCTTTCTGCTCCCCCAGGAGGGTGAGGCCTTCTATGGGGAATCTTGAGAGTCTGTCATAGCCTTTGGGATAGGGCCTAGGCCCTCCCCCATGTGTCTAGGCTGAGGGAGTATCCCTCTTATGTAGAATAGGCTTTGTGTTTTATTTTTGTCTCATGATTGGTTGGCCTGTTTATACCACTGATACACTGCAGCAATAATGTACCTTTTGATAAAGGTCTGTCCTTTCCCTGGGTCCTGGCACACCCTCCATCTGAGCCACCAGGTCATCCCTTCTTCACAGTCCCTCCTGAGGCTGGGTTGACTTCAGGGGTCCCATCAGCCTGATCCAGATGTTTATGGTTTTCCCACACCCCAAATACCTTCTTGACTTCTCCCTATAGAAGCAAAATCCTCATGGCCTGTCCTTGAGACACACACAGGCCATTAGAACACAGCCGTACTCCCTTCTCCTAATGTCCCTGCCTGATCTGGGCATCCTTGCAATAACCCTGAATAATGGTCTCTCCCATTTAAACAGGTTCCTTTGGATTGTCCACTAAGTTTTTCGTTTACTATTTCTGTAAGTGTGTTTGCATATGTGTATGGTCATGTGTGCCATTGCATACATGTAGAGGTCAGGAGACCACTTTGTAGAGTCAGTTCCCCCTTCTACCTTTACACAAGTTCCTGGGATTGAACTCAGGTTACCAAGCTTACACCACAAGCACCTTTATCCACTGAGCCATCTTGCTGGCCCAACTGGCCAGTGAATTATAAAGTAGATGGGGCTTTGTGTGTAAACCCTGGGGGATGAAATTGTCATACCCTCCACTGCAGAGGTCTGAGCCCAGACCATGAGTGAGGAATGGGCATTCAGGAGGCTGTGAAATAAGGGTCCTGAAGAGGAAGGAGGGGGCCTTTTTATTTTAATTTGTTAAATGAATTACATTTCATTAAAGGCCATTTTCATGTTAGTATATGATGGATGGTCTTTGAGCATAACCCTCCTCTTGCCCTTCTAGAGTCTCATTAATCCCTTTAGTTCCCTAGGTAATTCCACATCTACTTTCAAGTCATCTGTACATACATACATACATACATACATACATGATCAGAAGCACACATGAGAGAAAGCATGTGATCTCTCTCTCTCTCTCTCTCTCTCTCTCTCTCTCTCTCTCTCTCACACACACACACACACACACACACACACACACACACACACAAAGAGGCCAGAGGTCAATGCCTGGTGTCTTTCTCAATCACTCAATGACTCCCCTGCCTTGTTTGTTTTCTGAGACAGGGTCTCTCACTGAACCTAGAGCTCACCAAGATGGATAGACTAGCTGATGAGTGAGCCCTGAGATCCTTCTGTCTTCGCCTTCTCAGTGCTAACTGCCACACCTAGCTTTTGTATTTGAGTGCCGGGGATCAAACTCAGGTCCTCATACTTGTGCACCAAGCACCTTACTGACTCAGCCATCACCCAAGTCCCAGTATTTGTCTTTCTGAATCTGACTTAATTTGCTCCATATGAGCTTCTCCAGTTGTACCCATTTTCTAGCTAATGAAATTATGTCATTCTTCTTTGCGGCTGAAAAAGCTGCCATTGTTGTATACACCACATCTTCCTTGTCCACTCCTCTGCTATTGGACACCTAGATTGTTTCCATAACTTAACTCCTGTGAATAGTGGAATCTTTGTCATCAGCGTTGAGCATGCCTGACTCGTAATGACGATCAGATCAGCAGACCATGTGCAATAAGTAGCCACCTCAGCAGAGGGCCAGGAAATGCTGAGGTCTTGGTGATATTCTTTGCAATCCTTCTGTCTCTAGTGACTTAGACACCCATCAACTGGGAACAAGCACTGAGTTCTAGCGTCCCATTGGGCAAGAGTTGAGTAAATTCTATACAGCACTTAAATGTAAAATTATGACAAACCATTGCTATAAAGCTAGGTGTGGTGGTGTACAGCTCTAATTCTAGCACTCAGGGGACAAGTTCCAGGTCAGCTAGTGTGACTTAAGAGGACTCCATCTTAAAAAAAAGAGAGACAGAAAAGGAGAGGAAGGTAAGAAGGGAGGGAGGGAGAGAGGGAAGGAGGCTAAGGATATTACTCAGTGGTAGAGCACTTGCCTAGAATGTCCAAGGCCCTAGATTCAAGCCCCAGGACAAGAAAAAAAGAGAGAGGAAGGAAGGGAAGGAGGGAGGGAGAAAGAAAGAGAGAGAGAAAGAGAGAGAGTGAGAGAGAGAGAGAGAGAAGAAAGAAAGGAAAATAAAAGAAAAAAGCTTCACAAGCATAAAGTATCAATCATAACCCAAGATGAACAGATCTCAAATGTGACTTCTCAATCTTCAGGTGTTTTACGTCTTAGGCTTTTAAGTTCCCTGCTATTTTTAGCATAACTTTTTCATTTAAATTTCATACATGATCAAAATGCACTATGTGTATTTTCAATGAACTAATAAAAATATTATAGTAATAAAAATATCCTACACTCTAGCTTAATTAGTGAAATTGAAATAAAATTGTAGTGTGTGTTTCTTGCTTATGACATCAAAAGATCTCCTGAAATAATATATTAATTATAAACTAAGTTGTAGTGGGTGCAAAATAAATGCCTCAGAAGGAAGCCACTATGTGCAGTTCCCTCAGTACCATTGCTCTTTAAAGAGCTTGTAAGACTCAAAAGTGGCATACACACACACACACACACACACACACACACACACACACACACACACACACACACAGAGTGTATAATCTATACCTTTCATTTTGAAATAACTGTCATGTGTTCCTTATTTATCTTACATTCTCTCTGCATGCCTTAATATGGTGTCATTTGTTGTCAAGATGGAGAAAAGAGTTGGAGTCCAATTCTGTTCTGTACCATACATACTTAGCTTATTCACACAGTCCAAGGTTTTCTTTATACAGTTTACAACTTAAAGGACATTGCCAAGTAATATTTTTATTAGGTCTTTGATGATATTCACTCCCTCCTGACTCCTCCCAGATCCACTCTCCCTTCCCTCCCCACCCTGCTTCGTGTCCTCTTTTTTCTTTCTTTTTAAACCATCAAGTCCTATTTGTGTCATCCATGTACTCTCGGGTGTGGGGCCATCTGCTGCAGCATAGTTGACCTACTCCGGGCCACACCCTTAAAGAAAACTGACTCTCCCTCTTCACGTTTGTATTTGTCAATACCTCTGACTTTGTCCCCTCTTGCCCTCTCCATTCTTGTGTAAACATTTACCCCACAAGTTAAGCTGTAGCTTGTAAAATGATAAAATGGCAAAACAGAATAGTCCCAATCCCACAGCTTCTTACTGTTTGCTTAAGATCCCATTGTTCTTCATCCTAAATTCAATCCCTCGGCTGTCTTGGGTACCCGAAATTTTTTCTAGAGCATTAGATAACTGCTCTGTGGCAGGCTGCGCCTTACTCTGGTTCCTTCTTTCTCTATGCTTTTTCTTTTCATGTCTGATGCACTTCTTTCTTCCCTGGTTGTACCCCTTGAATCTATTAGTGCTTTTTAAATCTAATTTTTGAGAACTTACATTATATTGTGATATGTGTGTGTGTGTGTGTGTGTACATAACAATAATAATTGAAGTAGAGGCCATGAGATTGAGAGAGGGAGTGACAGGGACACAGAAGGAGTTGGACAGGGATGGAAAGTACACGAATATAGTAGGAACCTAGGAATTCTCAATTAGTATTTTTTTAAGACCAAAAAATTGTATCTAGTTTCAAGGTGCATTTAAACCACTGACACATGGGCGTGCTGTGTTAACCAATAAGCAGATACACACCAGCCTGAGATGAGCCAAGTATTTAGGCCCAGGGAACATGGCATTGGTTTGGGAGTTCTTGGGGACAGCCAGGTTGTTTGAATAAAATGCATGTACCTTATGGATTTAGGGTTGTGAGTGAGATGCATGATTTTAGAGTCCCTTGGGAACTGCTTGGAAAGAGAAGAGTTTGGAAGCCTATGGATGGCCCCTCATCATGCAAACATGGAAGTAATGAAGCCTCATGAGTAATAGTGAGAGCATGAGAAGTATTAGCACCTTGTTGATCCAGCATAATGTTTCCCTGTCCTGGTTCAAACCTGCCGGTGTGTCCTTGAATAACAGTGTGAATTGGCAACCACTTTCTATACTACCATTGTATAAAGTTCTCCATAGTTCTACACCATCCTCAGGACCATGATTGCTAGAGAAATTCTCACAGTTAACATGTGGCTGCAGGACTGGGCCTGAAGTTCAGTAGCAGAGCACTTTGCCTAGCATGTATGAAATCCTGAGTTCCATCCCCAGCACTAGAGTAGGGGCAACTGAGAAATATGGTGAAAACCTGGTTTCTGGAGACAGAATGCTTAGGTTTGGATCCACCTGTGCCAAACAACTTCTGTGTTACCTATACAAGCCACTTAACCTTTCTGTGTCTTTGTTTCTTCACCTATGAAACAGAACAATACCAGGGCTCACATCAGAGGGCAGTAGAAGGAATTAAATGGTTGGATATATTGAAGCTGTTTGGATGGAGCCCAATATATAACAGCTGCTGACTATTTTGTGTGGAGCATTATTAAATAAACAGTTATACTTTTTTCCAGGCTGAGCTTTCATTGGCTATTTCTAACTTCTGGAACAACAATGGTTCATATTTTGATTGTCAGATTGCCACAGTGAGGTGGGGAGATAACTCCGTCAGTAAATGGTTGCTGTGCAAGTATGAGGACCTGAGTTCAATCCCCAGAACCCATGTTAAAGAGCTGGAAGTTACAGCCAAGCATGGTGACTCATATCTCTAATCTCAGCACTTGGGAGGTCTGTGGCCAGTCTGGGCACACTAAATAGTGAGTTCTAGGTCAGTCTTTGATTTGGGGTGAGATCCTGCCTCAACAAACAAAAAATCGGGTGTGGTTATACAGGCTCATAGCCTTAGTACCAGGGAGGAAATGCTAGGCAGATCCCTGGGGCTTGCTGGCCAGTTGGCCTAGCCTAGTTCAGGCCAGTGAAAAGGAAAAAAAAAAAAGCTGTACAGATAGATGCCTCCTCTGGCCTTTAAACACACACACACACACACACACACACACACACACACACACACACACACACACACACGAGATTCTAACCACAGTGATGAAGCATCTGGGGACATGGCTCCATCCCTAAAGTCCCTCGATGTCTTTTGTTACCAATGTCCTCTTCACCCAGCAGCAATGTAAAGCAAAGCCTGCAGGCAACAGCTTCAGAGACACCAAGACACTTTCCATTATGGAATTCTGTGTCTGCTGGAGGCATGGAACACAATAAACTGAAGACCTACTGTGTGCCAGCAAGAGGCTGTGCTCTCAATACATTTCATTTGATTCACCATCTACTTTGTAAAAGTTTCAAAGACTCTGAATCAGAAGATCGCACACACACACACACACACACACACACAGCAAAGATTTGCTTCAATTCACCACAGAAGGGCCAGTCTTCAGTTGGCCTGCGAAGTCCCTGTGGCTGGGAACAAAGCTCATTACTCAGCAGTAAGCACTCTATTTCTAATCATCAGTGTTTCTCTGTAGTGTGACCTGCCCTATGCATGGGCACTTTTGAATCGAGGCCCCTGAAATACATTGTCCCCATTACTAAGGACATCTACTGGGAGTTGTTTATCAGGTTGGAAGTCTGTGGGAAATGGATGGAGAAAGAACTTTCCCCTCCCTTTAGTTTAAGACTTAGGCAATCGGCGTGATTGCCACCCTGGTGTTGACACTGCCTGTTTCCCATAATGTAGGTTAAGTGATTCTAAGATGATAGATAAAATAAGACTGAAAACACTAGTGAGACTTCCCTGGAGCCCAGACTGGACTCTGTTCTTGGTCTAGGAGGAGCAGATTCTAGACACCCACTTCCCTTGTTTGTAACACTTGGAGAAATGCTAATGCTGGGTTGACTAGATGGATAAAAGCTTATACCATTAAGTCTGACAACATGACTTCCATTCCTGGGACCCACAAGTTGGAAGGAGAGAACCAACCCCTACAAGTTGTCCTCTGATCTCCAGCTAGAACAATGGCACAACTACCCCTGCCCCCCACAAACACACCACTAAGTGTGGCTTAGTGAGTACCCCTTGAAAACAGCTACAGCTTCATGTCTACTTTGCAATGAAAATGAATGATCCTTTTCCTGTGGCATAATCTTGCAGAATAACTCTCCCATAATCTTTTTATTCCAACATTCACATGAGAGAAGGTGCACCCCTTCACTGTGCACACAGTAGGGATGGGCTAGCTAGAGTCAGAGTTCAAGCCTGGCCCTCTCTTTCTGAAGAACATTCTCATTGAGCATCCAGGCAGGGCAAGGGGGACACATGCACAAAGTAGCACCAAGGATGACCGCTCCCTTCACAAAGGACTGACTCTGGACTGTGTCCACTGACACCAACTCCTATGCCTCCTGTTCAGAAGAGAAAAATGCAGTGGCTTTGTGCCCATTTATGTGTGAGGAAGCAACTTCCAGGAAGCCCTGCCACAAAACAAGCAGCCAAAGTGGCCCAGCTAGATGTTGTTTTTAAGGCAAGGTCTCCTCTATCCCAGGCTAGGCTCAAACTTGCTATGTAGATGAGGATGTCCTTAAACTGCAGATCTTTCTGCCTCCATCTGCTGGGATTGCAGGAAGACAACAGTAGACTTATTTCGTGAGGTGTTGGAGCTAGAAACAAGTCGGGTAAACACTCTACCTGTTGAACTACATCCCTTGAGTGGCTGGATTTGAACTAAGGAACAGTGCTGTAGTTTGTATCTGGAATGCTCCACAATGGCATTAAAGTGTTAAAGGCTTAGCACTCTTCCCCCTACAGCACTCTCATCCAGAGGTGGATGTACCTAGAGGGAGGTCTTCGGACACGGTGGTTATGCCCCAGAAAAGATTAATAAAACACTGTCCCCCTTTCTTTCTCCCTTTCATTCATGCCTCGAGGCTAACCATTTGCTCTACCATGCACCTCCTTCTCAGTGAGATGCCCCACACCCAAAACAGTGAGGCCAATCGGCTGTGATTGAAAACTTCCGAACTGTGAGCCCTTTCCTCTCTATAACTTGGTTATCTGCAGGACTTCATTATAATGATGGAAAACTGGTAAAGACAAATAGATGCCAAGAATACAGTCAAGTCCTGGCACCTCTTATGAAATTTGAAATCCTCCTGCCCTTCTTGGGTTAAAATGAATTAATCGCTGGTTACCTCCCAGTTGCATCACTCTCTGGAATTCCTTGTTTTTCTTGTGCCACACACCCATCAATCACCAGGCTCTTCTCTAAGTCCTTACAGCCATTCAGCACCCCTCACATTTCAATCCAAAGATTTTCATGTTTGCCTCCGTGTTCTCTCTTCTGTACATTATGGGGGAGGTGGGAAGACCAACTCAGCTCCACTCCGCTGATCTCCAGACTGCCACTCACCAGAGATGCACATTCTCAGATGCAACAGAAACGGGCATCTGAACACGGCCACATTCCCATGTCCTATATAATACGGGTATACACAGAGTATCACAACACACCAGCTCAGCAACACTGCATAGGGCTCTTGTTACTGATGGCCCCAAAACTGATTGAGGTGGGGTGCTTCGTGTGACCAGCTGAGACACGCAGAATTCCAGACATGCCCAGATGAGATGAGAGGCCATTCAAAAGGAAGGAATTAAATAAATAAATAAATAAATAAATAAATAAATAAATAAATAGGATTACAGAATTCCCCATTGTCAGCAGGTAGAAAGCCAATCAGAACTTCCAGCCCTGTGTCCCATAGGGTTTTGTCAGAGTAATTCAGAAAGTGTTTGTTGTCTTTATGTCTCTTTATACTGTTTGCTGTCTTTATGTCTCTTAAGCCTCTCTAAGCATGTAAAACGTCATTGTCCTCTGCCGTTGCCCTGATGCAGAAACTGGCATCCTACATCAAGATATGGCAAGTGACTCACATCTGCCTCCTCATCCACAGCCAGGAAGCAGAGAGTGATGAATGTGGCTGCTTAGCTGGCCTGCTCCAGCCCATAGACTGAGATGGGTCATTCACTTCTGTTAAGCTAAATGTAGACAATCCCTCACAGACATGTCAGATATTTGCTTCCATGGTGATTCTAAAAGCTGACAACAAAATTGCAATCAAGATGGACCATCACAATGGACCATTACTGGCCTGGAGCTGCCAAGTAGGATAGGTCACATGGCCTGTGAGCCCCAGGGTTCTGGCTGTCTGTACCACCAAATTGCATACACCACTATGCCTGGCAAGTTCACTGCTTACTAGGTAAACACTCTTCCAACTAAGCTGTTTTCCTAGACCCAGACTCATTTTTTTAATAGCCATGTTCATGTTTTGACATCTTCCTAGTAACCATTTCACAATGAAAATTTGGAGGAGAGCTGTTTTAGTAAAAGGAGTGAATCATTATGGCCCCCAGTATGAGGTGTTCTGAGAGCTCATCCATGAATAACAGACAAGCAGGCAGCATGGGAACCCTGTCTCCCCTAAGCATCACATGGTGCTTTTTAGCCTGGAACTCTTTACTTTATCTTAGGGTTGACAAGTTATGGACTGTCTTCTATGTGACTTGAGTTCAAGTAAATGGAAATAGGGGTGCTCTTGAACCCCAGAAGTATGAAGGATTTGAAGTGTGTGCTAGACAAGCTGGAAAGATGGAACCTCCTGAATAATTCAGCCAATGAGGAATTCAAGGGACGGGAAAATATGACTGGAATATAAAAAGATTGTTTGGACCTGCCCTAGTGTGGGAGGGCAACTGACACCAGAGGTCTGCTCACAGGATCCGAACTCAGCCAGTGGGGTCCAGCACACCCAGAGACTGCCAAGGCTCTGGTAACAGTCCTGCCTCCATCCAGGAGAATAGGACAGTCATCAGAGTATTGGAACTGTTTGCATCTACCAGAAGGGAACCTTGGTCCCATGCCCACCAGGAGAGGAAGAGACTCCTGCTACACCCACCGGAAGAAAGGATGGGAAGAAGGCAATATAAAAGCACATTCAACAACAGAAAAACCAATATGACACCATTGGGACCATACACCAGCAAGACCAGACATGACAATGCAGATGAAGCAGGTGAGAATGACCTTAAAAACATCTTCATGAAAATGATAGAGGGTCTCAAAGAGGATATGAGAAAATCCCTTAAAGAAATGGAAGAAAAAAACAAACCAAAAAATACAAAATATCAACAAATCTTTCAAGGAAACACTTCAAGACCTAAAACATGAAATAGAGACAATAAAGAAAGCACAATCTGAGGGAATGCTGGAAATAGAAAAGCTGGGTAAACGATCAGGAACTACAGATGCAAGCATAACCAACAGAATACAAGAGATGGAAAAGAGAATCTCAGGAGTTGAAGATACACTAGGAGAAATAGACTCATCGAACAAAGAAAATCTTAAGTCCAAAAGTCCCTAACACAAAATATCCACAAAATATGGGATACTGTGAAATGACAAAACCTAAGAATAATAGATATATAAGAAGGTGAAGAAATCCAACTCAAAGGCACAGAAAACATATTCAACAAAATCATAGAAGAAAACTTTCCCAACCTAAAGAAGACATGCCAATGAAAATACAAGAAGCCTATAGAACACCAAATAGACTAGAGCAAAAAAAGGTCTCCTTGATACATAATGATCAAGACCCCAAACATACAGAATAAAGAGAAAATATTAAGAGCAGCAAAGGGAAAAGGCCAAGTAACATATAAAGGCAAACCTATCAGAATTACACCTGACTTTTCCATGGAAACTCTGAAAGCCAGAAGGTCCTGGATAGATATTCTACCTACACTAAGAGATCAAGGATGCCAGCCCAGACTACTATACCCAGCAAAGCTTTCAATAACTATAGATGGAGAAAACAAGATATTCCGTGACAAAAACCAAATTCAAACAATGTTTATCCACCAATCCAGCTGTACAGAAAGTTCTGGAAGGAAAACTGCAACCCAAGGAAGTTAACTACAACCAGAAAAATATAGGCAATAGATAATCCCACTTTACCAACACTCAAAAGAAAAAAGGGATGGAAACCCACACATAATTTCACCACCACCACCAAATCCAAAACAAATAAGAATGAACAATCAATGGTCACTAATATCCCTCAATATTAATGGTCTTAAGTCGCCCATAAAAAGACACAGGTTAGCAGAATGGATAAGTAGACAGAATCCATCCTTCTGCTTTATACAAGAAACACACCTCAACTTCAAAGACAGACAGTACCTAAGAATTAAAGATTGGGAAAAGATTTTCCAATCAAATGGACCCAAGAAACAAGCAGGGGTAGCAATCCTAATATCCAACAAATGGACTTTAAACTAAAAGCAATCAAAAGAGATGAAGGAGGTCACTTCCTACACATAGCAGGAGAAACCCATCAGGATGAAGTCTCAATTCTGAACATTTATGCCCCAAATACAAAGGCATCCATGTTTGTAAAAGAAACATTACTAAAACTTAAATCACTCATAAAACTGCACACAATTATAGTGGGGAGACTTCAACACCCCACTCTCACCACTGGACAGGAACACCAGACAGAAACTTAACAAAGAAACAAAAATTCTCAATAAAATCTTGGCAAATCTAATCCAAGAACACATCAGAGAAATCATCCATCCCGATCAAGTAGGCTTCATCCCAGGGATGCAAGGATTATCAACTTACAAAAATCCATCAATGCAATCCACCATATAAACAGACTGAGGGAAAAAAATCACATGATCATCTCACTAGATGCCGTAAAAGCCTTTGACAAAATCCAACATCACTTCATGATAAAGGTCCTGGAGAAATCAGGGATAACAGGAACATACCTCAACATAATAAAAGCAATATACAGCAAACCGACAGCCATCATCAAATTAAATGGAGAGAAACTCAATGCAATTCCTCTAAAATCAGGAACAAGACAAGGCTGTCCACTCTCTCCATACCTCTTCAATATTGTCCTTGAAGTTCTAGCTAGAGCAATAAGACAACAAAAGGAGATCAAGGGAATACAAATCGGAAAGGAAGAAGTCAAACCCTCACTATTTGAAGATGATATGATAGTCTACATAGTGACCTGAAAAACTCAACCAGGGAACTCCTACAGCTGATAAACACCTTTAGCAAAGTGGCAGGATACAAGATTAACTCAAAAAAATCAGTAGCTCTACTATATACGGATGACATATTGGTGGAGAAAGAAATCAGAGGAGCATCACCCTTTACCATTGCCACAAACAACATAAAATACCTTGGAGTAACACTAACCAAAAAAGTGAAAGACCTGTACAGTAAGAATTTTGAGTCTCTAAAGAAAGAAATTAAAGAAGAAACCAGAAAATGGAAAGATCCCCCATGCTCTTGGATAGGCAGGATCAACATAGTAAAAATGGCAATCTTGCCAAAAGCAATCTACAGATTCAATGCAATCCCCATCAAAATCCCAATACAATTCTTCACTGACCTTGAAAGAACAATTCTCAACTTTATATGGAGAAACAAAAGGCCCAGGATAACCAAAACAACCCCGTACAATAGAAGAACTTCTGGAGGCATCACCATCCCTAACTTTAAGCTCTATTACAGAGCTATTGTCCTGAAAAAAGCTTGGTATTGGCACAAAAATAGACAAGTAGACCAATGTAATAGAGTTAAAAAACCCTGATATTAACCCACACACTTATGAACACCTGATTTTTGACAAACAATCCAAATATATACGATGGAACAAAGAGAAAATCTTCAACAAATGTTGCTGGCATAACTGGATGCTGGAATGTAGAAGACTGCAGATAGATCCTATCTATCACCATGCACAAAACTTAAGTCCAAATGGATCAAAGACCTCAACATCAAACCAGCCACATTGAACCTATTAGAAGACAAAGTGGGAAATACCCTTGAATTAATTGGAACAGGAGACCACTTCCTGAACATTACACCAGTAGCACAGACACTGAGAGCAACAATTGATAAATGTGACCTCCTGAAACTGAGAAGCTTCTGTAAGGCTAAGGACACAGTCAGTAAGACAAAATGGCAGTCCACAGACTGGGAAAAGATATTCACCAACCCCACATCTGACAGAGGGCTGATCTCCAAAATATACAAAGAACTCATAGTCACCAAAACACAAAACAATCCAATTAAAAAGTGGTGTACAGAACTAAATAGAAAATACTCAATAGAGGAATATAAAATGGCTGAAAGGCACATAAGAAAGTGTTCAACATCCTTAGTCATCAGGGAAATGCAAACCAAAACAACTCCGAGATACCGTCTTACTCCTGTGAGAATGGCCAAAATCAAAAACACCAATGACAGTTTGTGTTGGAGAGGATGTGGAGAAAAGGGAACATTCCTCCACTGCTGGTGGGAGTGTCAACTTGAATAGCCACTTTGGAAATCAGTGTGACAACTCCTCAGGAAAATGGAATCAGTCTACCACAAGATCCAGCAATTCTACTCCTAGGCATATACCCAAAAGAAGCACATTCCTACAACAAGGACATCTGTTCAACAATGTTCATAGCAGCACTGTTTGTAATAGCCAGAACTTGGAAGCAACCTAGATGCCCCTCAACTGAAGAATGGATAGAGAAAATGTGGTACATTTACACAATGGAGTACTACTCAGCAGAAAAAAAACAATGGAAAGTTGAAATTTGCAGGCAAATGGATGGAACTAGAAGAAACCATCCTGAGTGAGGTAACCCAATCACAAAAAGACAAACGTGGCATGTCCTCACTCATATGTGGTTTTTAGACATAGAGCAAAGGATTACCAGCCTACAATCCACACTGCCAGAGAAGCTAGTCAACAAGGAGGACCCTAAGAGAGACATAAATGGTTCCCTGGAGAAGGGGAAAGGGACAAGATCTCCTGAGCAAATAGGGAGCAAGGGAGGAGGGGGGAGGGAGCTAGGAGAATGAGAAGGGACGAAGAGGTGGGGTGAGGAGGATATGAGGGAGCAGAAAGGTTGAGTTGGGGGAAGAATACAAGAAAACAAGAAAGGAGATATCATAATACAGGGAGATATTTTAGGTTTACAAAGAAATCTGGCACTAGGGAAAGGTCTGGAAATCTATAAAGATGACACCAACTAACAATCTAAGCAACAGAGGAGAGGCTACCTTAAATTCCCTCTCCTGATAATGGCATTGATGACTCTTATATGCCATCCTTTAGCCTTCAACCAGCCAGCAGCTTGTGGAAGTAGAAGCAGACACCCACAGCTAATCACTGAACTGAACAGGAATCCAGTTGCAGAGAAGAACGAGTTATGAGCAAAGGGGTCCAGACCAGGCTGGTGAAACCCACAGAAACAGCTGACCTGAACATCGGGGAGCTCTTGGTCCCCAGACTGATAGCTGGGATACCAGCATGGGACTGATCTAGACCCCAGGAACGTGGGTTTCAATGTGGAGACCTCAGAAATCTACAGGACCTCCTGTAGTAGTTCAGTACTTATCCCTAGCATAGGTGTGGACTTTGGGAGCCCAGTCCACATAGAGGAATACTCCCTGAGCCAAGACACACAGGGGTGGGACTAGGCCCTATCCCAAAGGATATGATAGACTCTGATGACACCCTATGGAAGGCCTTACCGGCCTTGGGGGTGGTAGGGGAGGAGGGGAGGGAGTGGGAACTGGGAGTGACATGTAAATTTTGAATGGGTCTAATTCAAATAAAAAAGATGGGAAAATAAATAAAAAACAAAAAATGTTCTCAATAAAAACACCTTCTCTCTCTCTCTCTCTCTCTCCTCTCTCTCTCTCTCTCTCTCTCTCTCTCTCTCTCACACACACACACACACACACACACACACACACACACACACGCTTGTTTGTGCCAAATGGATGCTCCAGCCATTTTTGGCTTTTCTCTAGATGATTTCTAACCTTGCAAGGCTACAAAATAAACCATTTCACTTTCACTACTGTGGGTCTTCACAACACTTACTATGGCATAAGGATCTTTATTTCTCATACTAGGTGTTCGAAGTGAAGGGGCTCCAGGCCACTCACGGACCTTAAACTCCTAAAAGGTCCATGTGTGTCATAGACAATGTTATAAACTCACATGCATTCCT
This sequence comes from Cricetulus griseus, assembly GCF_003668045.3. Classification (NCBI taxonomy): domain Eukaryota; kingdom Metazoa; phylum Chordata; class Mammalia; order Rodentia; family Cricetidae; genus Cricetulus; species Cricetulus griseus. The sequence goes on along the minus strand of NC_048596.1, from coordinate 194,345,209 downwards.
GGCACATTCTCCTGTGCATTTTAACTCGTCTTTCTATTTATGACATTCAAGAAGTGTAAATGCTTTGTAAATTATTGTTCCACCATATTGTCTAAAGATTAACAGCAAGAGAAAAAGACCAAATCAAACATACCCAATCTCTTTCCAACATTTTCAGTCTGAAGTCATAATATATATAATCATGATATAGATAATCAACTGTGCTGAGTCATCATAATACCTGGTCACCATGAAATTCTGCGCTGTCCCTTAGGGCACCTGGGAAGCAAAGCAAAGCTAGCTAGTGTGGAAATGGTGAAGTAGCCAGGAACTGAGGCTACTAAGCCGACCACAGGCATGAGTTGTTTCATGCCTGAGATGACAGGGTGAGGCAGGTCTTTGTTTCAAAACATAGATTTCAGACCAGGCAAGATGGCTCAGCAAGTAAAGGTGCTTGCAGCCAAACCTGATTATTTGAATTCTATCAATGGGACCCACATGGTGGAGAGAACTGACTGTCTCAAGTTGTCCTCTGACCTCCACATGCATTCCAGGGCAAGCATGTGCATCACAACACACACACACACACACACACACACACACACACACACACACACACACACAATTTAAAACTTTTAAAAATGGATTTCATTATTTAGTACAATTTTAGGTTTATAGAAAGATTAGGCAGGCTATAGAGAGTGTCCCATATATGTCATATACAATTTCCCATCACTAACATCTTGCTGAAACCCAGCAAAAAACAATTCATCTCAGTCTTGACAAAAAGTATTAAAACAAGACTATGCATGAATGCCCAGGACACAGATTTGATTGGAAAAGGAATTGGCAGGAATGGTGAGAAATTCAGGCCACCCTCTCTCAGGGAAAAGAGGCAGGCCGGTAGCGTCTGGCATGTGTCTGGGGTGGGTTGTTCATGGGGATGGCAGCCCTCCCTCCACACGCAAATCTCTTCCTCGTGGTTAAAGGGGTTTTCCCATTACAATGCAGATCGGTGGCCAGTCTGTCCTGGGCACCTCCTGACATCCCTAGGGAATATTCTTTCCATAAAGGAATATTTTCTATACTGTCAGCATAGAAGAAGAATAACAAGACTTAAGGGTTTTCCTATTGCTATTTTATTATATCCAAATATCACACAGTTTGAAGGTAAGAGGAAAACACTGACATGAACTAAATTCCTCGATTCATTCAGTCCCTGTACCCCATGTGTGTTCCTGTGTGTGCATATGTTGGGGGAGCGTGTGCCTGTGGAGACCAGAGGCCAGTGTCAGGTGTCTTTCTCAATCACTCTAATCACTTCCCACCTTAATTTTTAAGACAAGTTCTCTCACTGAACCTGGAGTCCACCAACTTGTCTATACTGGTGGGCCAGCACCCCAGGACCCTCCTGTCTCTGTCTCCCTCACCCTGGGGTTATAAGTACACACCACAACATCTGGCCTTTTCAAAAACATCTTGGGGATCCAAAAGTGGTCCGTGTGCTAAGACAGCAGGCATTTACCAACTTCGCTGCCTCTCCAGCCTCAGGCTTCCTAACTTTTTGTGTAATGTCCTTTCTTTGCTCCAGGGTCCCAGGACATGTTATGCAGAGTCCTAGTGACTTCTTAGGTACCTCTTGGCTATGACAGTTTCTCAGACTTTTCTGTTTTTCACATTCTAGATGCTTTGTAGGGTGGCTGTCCAGGTGTTCTGTGGGATGCCGTTTCATTAGAATTATTTGTTGGTTTTCTTTGCTTGTTTGTTTGTTTGTTTGTTTTCCTGTGATTAGACTGGGGCTCTGGATTTGGGAGGAAAAAGAGAAAAAAAAAACCTCACAAAAGTAAGATTTTCTTCTCATCAAATTGTATTATAAAGCAGCTGGGGAGATGAGTCAGTTGGCCAAATGCTTACATGAAAGAGCTGGGTGTGGTGGTACACACTGGCAATCCCAGTGTGGGGGGCAGGCAGGCAAATCCCTGAAGCTCCCTGGCCAGCCTGTCTAGCCTAACTGGTAATCCCCAGGACGTTGAAAGGCCCTGTTTCAAAAACCAAGGTAGATGGTGCCTCCGGAACAATACCAGAGGTCCTCTGGTGTCCACATGCACGCATGCTTAGGCATGAGCATCCACACACAAATTGTAGCATTAACGTAATTGTGACTTCTGATTTAACTTTTTATGTATGTAATGTATTCATGTATGTACAATTGTATACACATGAGTTAGCCTGTCTGCGCATGTGTGGGAGGCAGTAGTTGTTGGGCATCCTCCTCTACATTCTCCACCTTACTTTTTGAGACAGGGTCTCTCACTGAACCTGGAGCTTGCTATATTGGCTTAAGTGGCTGGCTAGTGATCTCCCATGACCTACCTGTGTCTGCCCATACTCCTAACTCCGGGCCGTAGCTGCTCAGCACCATGCCCAAGTGTATGCTGAAGATTTAAACTCAGGTCTCCATGCTTATGTAACAAACACTCTACCCTTCTCAGTCCCTTTTGATTTGATCTTGGTCACCTGATCCAGCAATTCCACTCTTAGGCATATACCCAAAAGAAGCACATTCATACAAGGACATCTGTTCAGCAATGTTCATTGCAGCATTATTTGTAATAGCCAGAAACTGGAAGCAACCTAGATACCCCTCAACTGAAGAATGGGTAGAGAAAATGTGGTACATTTACACAATGGAGTACTACTCAGCAGGGAAAAAAAAAAAAACAATGGAATCTTGAAATTTGCAGGAAAATGGATAGAACTAGAAGAAACCATTCTGAGGGAGGTAACCCAATCACAAAAAGATAAACATGATATGTACTCACTCATATGTGGATTTTAGACATAGAGCAAAGGATTACCAGCCTACAATCCACACTGCCAGAGAAACTAGTAAACAAGGAGGACCCTAAAAGAGACATACATGGTCCCCTGGAGAAGGGGAAAGGTCACGATCCCCTGAGCAAATTGAGAGCATGGGAAGAGGGGGGAAGGGGCTACGAGAATGAGAAGGGAAGAAGAGGAAGGATGCAGAGGTCATGAGGGAGCAGAAAGGTTGAGTCGGGAAGAATAGAAGAAAGGATACGTGATAGGTAGGGTTTTAGTTGGGGAGGTAGGGGAGGACGGGAGGGAGAAGGGAACTGGGATTGTCATGTAAAACAATCTTGTTTCTAATTCAAATTTGAAAAAATATGAAAAAATTTCATTTTAAAGAAAAAATCCAAATGCACCAGAGTACCAGGGTACCTTCTCTACAATGTCCCCAAAAATGAACTAGAGGAGGGAATGGAGCTGCTGGGGGTTCCACAAAAGAACAGAAGATAAACACCAGGGCTCCTCAGATGTATTATTCATTAAAAGCTTGCTGTGAGCTTTCTACACTACCCCCACACACACACACACACCTTGCCTGTGTTCTCTTAGTAGTTTTGAGGGGCATTCTCATCGCAAGGCTGTATGTTTCTGGATGATATGATGGGATTATCAAAGGAATACAACAGAATGAACCAGTTCTATAAGCCAGGATGTGGACACAGAAGGAAAAGATGCTTTGGAGCTGTTTTGTCAGTGAATCTACTAATGTCTTCCACTGTAACTCAAGTGACCCCATTCAAATTTGCATAACCTGGCTCCTCTGATACAAGCCCAATGAGAACAAGGACCTTGCTTTAGAATCCAACCTTCTAGGACCCTGCCTAATGCACACTGGTTACCCAGCTCCCAGAGCCAATCCCCACATCAGACAGGAGACTCAGTCTCACTTCTAAAGCTCAAGGATGAGCAAACCCATCCCCAGGAAGTTCTCAATGGCTAAGATCAGGAGGTGGTGTTTGAGTAGTAATTGCTATACTTTATCTCATCTCTTGACCTCTGCTTATAGTTATTTGTTAATCAATGTCTGTTGAGGCCTGTATGCCAGATAGCATGTTAGATATTGGGATTATACAAATCAGGAAAGTATGACCTCTATATGTATTCATTGACTGCACCTGCAATAAAAAATAATATCATTCATCAGGTGGATTGAACAACAGAAATCCATTCTTGCGTAGTTCCAGAGAAGAGAAGTCAAGGGTGCCGATATGGTTGAGTTTTGACATGAGATCTCTTCTTAGCCTGCAGGTGACAACTTCCAAATGGAAGGAGGACACACAAATACATAAATATATACATGTACACACACACACACACACACACACACACACACACACACACACACACATATATATATATATATATATAGAGAGAGAGAGAGAGAGGGGGGGGCTTCTTTAAAAGGGCACTAATAGTCCTTCTTTTTGTGAGTGGTGTTGAATGAGAACAAGTCACCATGAAGGCCTCAGGCACACATGTCACATGCCACCACTATACCAAAGTGCATCTTCGTACCCAACCATGTGGTGTTCAAGTCCTGCTTCTGGTAGTTCTTGTTGCAGCTGAAGAAGATGAAGAAGTCAACAGGGGTGACAGTGTACTATGGACAGGTGTTTGAGAAGTCACCACTGAGTGTGAAGAAATTCAACCTCTGACTGCACTATTATTCCTGCTTGACACACACAACATGTACCGAGAGTACAGGAACCTGACCACCTCTGATGCCTTCACACAGTGCTACCATGACATGGGTGCCTGGCAGTGTGGCCATGCACACTCCATCCAGATCATGAAGGTAGAAGAGACTAAAAAGGGTAAGTGCCACTGTCAAGCAGTCCCATGAGTCTAAGGTCAAGTTCTTGTTGTCCCACTGTATGCTGTGGCACCACCACAACTGTGGCTTCACCACCAAGAGGCCCAACATCATCTTCTAAACCCAGAGACCCACTGAATAAACTCCAAAGAGTCAAAAAGGGGAAAGGGCACAAACACTATCATGGGGTCTCATCATTATCTCAACTAAAGTTAACCCCCTCCTAGAGCTCTGTCTTCATGGAATCATCCAGCTGGGTCTCAAGATTCAAGAGGGAATTTCAAAGCACTGGGATGGCAAGGGTGCCCACCACTCCTACTGTTGTGGTTTAAACATGAAATGTCTCCCATTTGCTTAAAGTTGAACACTTGGTCTCCAACTAGTGGCACTGTTTTAGGGTGTAGAGACTTGATGGGGAAAATGGGTCAGTAGGGGTGGGCACCAATATTTTGTAGTCTGGCTCTCCTTCTTGTCTTCCAGATGAGGGATACAGTGTGACCTGCTGACTCTAACTCCAGCTGTCATGACTTCTTCACTGGCCAATACATTTTTCTTCATTGTCAATTTCTGTTCATTTTCACTCAGGAGGATGGAAAGCTATGAGAAGTCAATATTATCGTCTGTAAATTGCACAAGAAGTGGGTCAGCCTTCACCTGTTTGGATACCAGCTTCCTCCAGCTCTTCCCAGCCTTGAATATTTGACGATCTGGCTCCTTCCCATGAAGTACAAGTCCCTCTTCTTATCTTGACCTCCTTATGCCCATGGCTTTGTGAATTCCCTCCATTGATTTCAGTGCCTGCCACACAGCCAAAGTCTGTGTGTCTAAGAGAGGAATTTCTTAGAAAGCAGGTTAGACTAATGAAGGAAACCTAGTTCAGCACTGTTGGAACAGTGAGAACCAGAAGTCAAGACCATGGTCCCCTGCCCTGGTTTCAGTGAGACACTTATGCAGTCAAGGCATACCAAGAGAACCAACCTTCCCTGGAAGGACAGAGGATGATGGTTGTTTTGGCTGCTCTGCTTGTCAGACTGTCTGTTGTAAATAAAATCAACCTGGATGAATTGAGGGAAGTTTAATGAAGAATGTAGAAGGAGGATACAGGAAAAGGAGAAAGAGATGGAAGAAAGGAGAGGAGAGATGGGGGGGAGGAGGAAAAGGAGGGGCAGCATGTTGCAGGAAGAGCTGAGGTGTAGCACAGTTGGTAGAGCGTTTGCCTCCCATGAAAAGAAGTCCTGGGTTTGACCCCCGGCACTGTGTAATCCAAGTGTATTAATACACAACTATAAAGCAAACACTTGGCAGGTTGAGGTAAAATAATCAGAAGTTTGATTATCCTCAACTACATGGCAAGTATGAGGTCAGTCTTGGCTACATGAGACCTGCTGCAACAGCAACAACAAAGGCAGGAGAGGTCAAATGACAGCAGACACTTTTGAGTAAGTAAGTGCAGTCAGTCAGATTCTCTTCTAAACTCTACAGTGGCAACATGAGGAATCCAGAGAAACTACAGTATAGCCTCTGGGGAAGAGAACTTTTAGGTAAATACCCCCATAAATAACCCGTGTTCCCAATTGGCAGAGGCCATACTCAATATAGAGAGCAGAGTGGAGAAGACGGCAGAGATGCAGAATGCAGAATGGATATGCCCATAGCCAACACATCTGCCCAGAGTCTGTCCTTCAACCCATGAACACATACATATACACACTCTTTCTGGTAACAGAACCATGTTATGTACTGGGGGAGGCATTACAAGCTTAACTGCTTAATACCCCAGAATATGACCTTATGAGGAGACAGAGTAGTTGCTGGCATGGTTAGAGGAGGAAAGGGCTTATTTAGCTTATTTTTCTAGATCCCAGGTCTTCATTGAAGGAAGTCATAACTGCAAAACAGTAAGCCCTTGCTCTAGCATGCCTGGTGTCTCTATAAGAAAAAATATTGGGTCTGAGGATGTGTCTTGGTTGGTAGGCTACTTGTCCAACAGGCACAAAGCCCTGGGTTCCATCCTGAGTATCAAATAAATGGTGTGATGGCACACTTCTGCAATCCTAGCACTCAGAGGGGTAGAAAGAAACAGGAGGACCAAAAGTTCAAGGTCATTCTTAGCTACATAGCAAATTCAAGGCAAGCCTAGTCTACATAAGATCTTGTCTCCATAAAGGTAAAAGGGAAATGGAAAGTTGGACCTAGACCTGTAGGGAAGATGCCCGGGGGAGGGGGGAAGCAGAGGTAGAGACTAAGCAGTTATAAGTGAGGGGACATGAGGGATGGCAGAAACTAGCACTGGCAAGGAAGGACTCCTGTCTGCAGCCTTCAGAGCACATGTGGCCCTGCCAATAACTTAATTTCTGGTTTCCTGCCTCCAGGACTCTGAGAAGAATTCCTGTTGTCTTAAGCCAGCTATTTGGGGTACAGATTGAGAAGTTCCAATCTCAAAGGCAGAGATACAAATTACTCCAACACCCAAAACTTCTTGAACATCAACATAATGTCACAAGTGGAAATACCATACTTGAATTCATGTGACAAATGGCAGACTGGACAGAGGCATACAATGCATCATTGTATAAAACTGCCTCCAGGCTGTGTGTCTCTGTGTGTGTGTGTGTGTGTGTGTGTGTGTGTGTGTGTGTGTGATGTGATGTGTGTGTCTGTGTGTGTGTGTGTGTGTGTGTGTGTGTGTGTGTGTGTGTGTAAAATATGAAAAATAAATTAGTCCTATTTTGACTTAGGTCTCACCCCAAAGATATCTCATTTTGTATACACAAATATTCTGAAATTGCCTTTTGCTAAGGGAAACATATTGTGCACTTTATTACAGAAGCAACCCTAGGAGATGAATACATCCCTTAGTCTCCCTACCACATGAAGTCCTGGTGGACTATGAAGTCCACAAAAGCTAAGAGAATGGGGTGATTTTCAATGGGTTATGAACTTGGAGCATAAAAATTAGAGAGATAAGTAGGGCTTCAATCCAAAACCCAGATTTGCCACTTACTGGCCAAGTGGGAGTTAGATGAGCCCATTTAGAGGGAAAGCAGGTGCTGGGTTCCTTGGCTGGGTTTCTGAATAGGTAAAGAACTCAAAGGAGATGGAGGACTCCAGAGAGAGTTATGCCATGAGGAAGCTGGAAACCACTGGTAACTCTCCTTACTTTAATTCCTCACCACAATTTTAGAATCTTAAAGTTCCCTCTTTTTTGTCCTAGGATGGAAGCTACTCTCCAGATGCAATTCCCTGCATCTAAGAGCTGGACAGACAGTACATTCACTAAATTTATCATTTGCAAAAGCTTGTGCAGAAGAAGAAAACAGACAGGCAAAGAGATCCTTCCCTGGCTTCCCAGTGTCCTACAAGAATCCCAAATGAGCAGGTGGAGAACTTAAAGTAGCATGTCTTCCCCAGGCCCAGGCTCATCACAGGAGGACTTATGCTGCCTGCTTCTCCTAGGACTAGTCCGATGGGAATTGCCTCAACAGACAACTGCCCAAAGCGATGCCATTAAAATCACAAATATGGCATGATTCCTGTTTGTGTTTCACCAAGGGCATATCCTGAGCATCTGTTCTAAGCTTGGCACTGTGTGTACACAGTACTGAGGGGACAGTGTGAACCTGTCCCTGTCCCTGGCAAACCAAGATGAAGAGCATAGGGAGGCTTAGCCAAACCACCTGGGGTCTGGGAGCCAGCAGAGAAGACTAACCAGCTGGGCATACTCTCAAAGGTACCATCTCCACATTGCAGATAAATGGAGACACCACATTGTTATTTAAGTTGGACCAGGCCACACCCCTGGTGTAGGTGGCAGAGCTGTGAAACTGGAACTCCATGACTCCAAAGTACATGCCCTTTGTGCTGTAATAGATCACCATTATCACCTGGTAAATGTACCTTACCACCAAGGTGTTTCTGAGTGCCAGGTCATTTATTTATGTGTGTCTGTGTTCATTCAATGCCCAGCTCTGAGTACCTACTGTGTGTCAGGAAGTATCTTTTTTATCATTTTTTATTTGAATTACAAACAACATTGAATTACATGACAATCCCAGTTCCCTTCTCCCTCCCTTCCTCCCCTACCACCCCCCCCAACTAAAGCCCTACCTATCACTATCCTTTCTTCTAATCTACACCTGACTCAACCTTTCTGCTCCCTCATGACCTCTGCACAGGAAGTGTCTTAGTTAGCATTAACTTGACACAGTCTAGAATCATTTTCCCCAAAAGTCTCTGTTGAGTAATTGTCCTTACCAGGTGAACATGTCTGTTGGGGATTGTCTTGACTGCTAATTGATGTAAGAGTTCCCAGCCCACTGGGAAGGTGGTTCTGAACTCTATAAGGAAGCTAGCTAGCCTGAAAGAAAGCCAATAAGGAGTGTTCCCCCATGGTTTCTGTTTCCAGTTTCTGTCTTGAATTCCTCAGTGATGGACTGTGACTTAAGTGAGTGACTGTGACCTTCCATTTAAGCAAAAAAAAAAAAATCCCTTTCCTTCCCCAAATTTCTTTTGGCAAGATTGCTTTACCACAGCAACAGAAATGAAACTAGGTGTGTTCATCGTCCTTACAGAACAGAATGAAGTAGTCAAGTAGTCACGTGATGTGGGTCACTGGCACTTCCTAGTTGTCAATTATGTTATTTCAAAGGTGAGCCAAGTCCTGCAATCATAACAAACAGGATGTGTATGGAGAGAGAAAAAGCTAGAGGCTTGACACTTAGAGATCAAAGGATGCTTGTTTAAGAAGGGAACACTTTAAGCCATTAGGTCTCAACTGGCAATAATCTACAGACATTGGGCATCGTCTAGAGACTTTTTGACCATCTTCCTCCAGGGAGCAGGGTGCTCCTGGTCACCAGTGAGTCCAAGAGAAGGATTCTGAAAACAGCTTCAAGAGTGAAGTATTTTCCAGTTCACAATAGCCATACTGCCAAGGTTGAGAAATCCTGATTTTGAAGAAGATAAGAAGTTGAGGAAGCCAGCACTCTAAGGGATGAGGAAACACTAGAGGTGAAAGGAGCAGCACACACTGGATTTAGCGCTGGAACCTCAAGACAATGAGGTTGCCCTTGGCAAAGGCAAACCCAAATGAAGGGCATGAAGGAAATGAAGATACGGGAGGCTTCTGATCTTGGACACCTCTTGACAATGAACTCTGCTGGCGCTCTACATAGGTCCTATTAAAGAGGTGACTATGGGGGTCAAAAAATCAATAGGAAGCGTGTGAGAAGTGTGGACTGAACCAAAAGCAATGAAGGTAGAAAGCAAAAGGTGAACCCAGATGCGTTCTGTGGGTAATGGCTACAACACAGGAATAAACAACCAACAGGGACCGAAGGTAACTGGGGAGCAAGACCCACTGTCTAGGAAACCCTACTCGAAAGCCCCGTGAGGGAGTGTCTTAGATTTTTCCCTGTTGCTCTGTGTGGTCATTTGAATTCAAAATGCCCCCCATAGGCTCTGATATTTGAATATCTGGTCCCCAGTTGGTGGTGCTGTTTGGGCAGGTTTGGGAAGTATGGACTTACTAGAAGTATGTCACTGAAGGCAGGATTTGAGAGTTGAAAGCCTCCCCCTACTTTCAGTTTGTACTCTGCTTCCCTCTTGCAGTTGAGGTACTCAACTTTTTGCTCCAGCCACCATGCCTTCCACTTGCTGCTATGCTTCCCCACCAGGACATACTCTTACCTTCTGCAACTAGAAGTCCAAATAAACTCTTCCTTCTGGAAGTTGCTTTTGATCATGGTGTTTTATCATAGCAACAGAAAAGTTACTAATATGCTGTTACAAAATAGGAAGGGTTGACTGTGGCTCCCAGTTCCAGGGCACAATCTATCAAGATGATGTCAAGGCCACTGGTCACATTATATCCACAAACAAGAAACGGAAAGTATGAATGTGCCCAAGTGCTCAGTTTGAGTTCTCCTTTTTACATAGTCCAAGATGACCTGCCATGATAATCCGCCAGAGGCCCATCTACCAGTAATTTTAGACTTGTCAAGTTGACAGTTAACACTAGCCATGAGATGGAGGGCTTCAAGTCAAGACTTCAGCCTCACACATGAATAGATGGACCTACCCAGTGAAATTGGTGGACATGGCAATATGGAGAGGAGTGGTTTGTACAGGACTATGAGCACTGCTGTATTCTTAGAGCAGATCTAATGTTCCCTTTAATTCCTACCAGGGATTTGAAAAAAAAAAAAACCAGCAGCAATGTCCAGACACACACCTGAGACCAGGTAAGCTAGAGTTCTAGGAATGGATACCCAAGCACAAGAGAACTTAAACACCAGCTCCCATGCAGTGAGTCTAACACAGTGGTTCTCAACATTCCTAATGTTGCAATGCTTTAATACAGTTCCTCATGTTATATTGACCTGCCAACAATAAAAGTATTCCATTGCTACTTCATAACTGTGATTTTTTCTACTTCTATGAATTGTAATATAAATATCTGATATGCAGGATATCTGATATGTAAATCCCCAAACTGGTCTAACACCTGGCTTTAGCTGTACCAAGATGATCACAATATGCTCAGTGGCCCACTGTGGTCTGAGAAGCTCGTTTTTTATGTGATTTCAGTGGAGCCATTCCTGTTTCGTGACTGTTTAATTCTGTGTCCTGTTTCAGCCCTTGGCTGAATTCTACCAAAGCAATGAACTGCTCAGTCTTATGTGCTCTGATGTTTCCTGCAGTCCAGATCTTCAATTCTCAGACTTTCTTGTTTGTAGCAATGCCAATCTCTAGTGAAGTACCACAACTTCATCCTGCATTCCATCTTCTATTTATTTTCTCTCTCTCTTTGTCTTTCCTTCTTTTTCTCTTCCTTCCTTTGATGGGGGATGTCCTTCTCTGTATATGTTTCTCTTATTGGTTGATAACTAAAACACTGATTGGCTATGTAGAGGCAAAGGAGTAACATACTAGGACATTACCAGATAAGCCAAGAGCATGTAGAAATACTTAGACTAATAGAAGTTGGTTAATAATTAAGAGAGAGTTAGCCAGTAAGAATCTCTAACCATTAGCCAAATAGTTTATGAATTAATGTAAGTCTTTGTGTGTTTATTTGGGGCTAATTGACTATGGGATCAGGCAGAACAGAAATGCTGATAACAGAATAGTGGCCAGACATGGATTGTAAGAATTTCCACATAAAACCTGACAAATTTTTAAAAAGGGATTCCAAACACAAAAGAACAGAGACAAGCAAGGCTTCTTGGTAGCAGCATTTTCTCAGGTGGTCTCTGTTTGCTCGAGACAAGCAGAGGCTCTTGGCTCCTTTAAGGGCAGCTTCCTGTCTCAGCATTAGCGGCTCTTTTAAAAGGCTCTGCTACCAAACAATTAAGTGATGTTAATGAGAAGCCAGCAGCATGCTTCTTGGTGGTGGTATGAACCTAGAAACTCTGCTATGAAGCTACCCTCAGAAAGCCAAGGAATAGAACGGGGCCTGCTGCCGATTTAATCTTAGCCATGCAGATTAAAGACTCATGTGATCAGGAAAAGAGATACACAGTAAAGATAGATTCAGATGAAGAAAAACCTCTAAATGCTTTACAGTGTGTTTAAAAATATACACAGGCTTGGGAGAGAAGAGAAAAAGGACAAAGTCCTTAAAAAAGAAATAGAGTAGCACATGCCTTTAATCCCAGCATTTGGGAGGCCAGAGGCAAGCAGATCTCTGTGATTTCAAGGCCATACTGGTGTACAGAGTAAGTTCAAGGGAAGCCAAAGTTCCACAAAGAAACCCTGTCTCAATAAAATAAAATAAAATAAAATAAAATAAAAGTAAAAGAAATAGAGTAATTTTAAAAAGCCATGTAGAAATGGAAAATACAGAGAAAGTCTGGAAACTGTATGTTATTATGTTGTCTTTAAACTATTTGATTGCTGAGGAAAGAGCAACAGCTGATAAAAGACATTTCATTATAAATGCTGCTAGATAAATCGAACTTACGTGTTTTTAAAATGTCTTGAGTTCAAAATTTAAGTCTAAAGACATGTTACTTTGGAAAAGAGGTTCTGCTTTTGTTTCCACAGAAAATGAAAGGCTGTGGATTCCTTCCAGACTAATGTGGTTCGATCAAGCAAGACCCCCTGAAGCAGTGGACCAGGTGATCCAACACCCAAAACAGCTGAGACAATGCAGTCTCACAGACCACTATAGTGGTCAGGTTTCTGGGTTTTCTCAGGATTCCTTTGGGATTGACAGTGCCCCCAAACAGCAGGAAGCAGTTTGGAGATAACTATGCCCACATTCCCAAATATTGTTTATAAATGTTTGTTTTCATTTAGACAGGGTTGGTTAGAAATGGCTAATGATCAGTCAATTTCTTTTGAAAGAGAATTACAGACCAATATCCCTCATGAACGTTAATGCAAAAAATACTCAACAAAATACTGACAAATCAAATCCAAGAACACATCAGAAAAATCATCCACAATGATCAAGTAGGCTTCATACCAGGGATGCAGGGATAGTTCAACATACGAAAATTCAGCAATGTAAGCCACCATATAACCAAATTGAAAAAGAAAAATCACATGATTGAAAAAGCCTTTGACAAAATCCAACATCACTTCATGATAAAGGTCTTAGAGAGATCAGGAACAACAGGAACATACTTAAACATAATAAAAGCAGTATACAGTAAACCAACAGCCAACATCAAACTAAATGGACAGAAACTCAAGATGATTCCTCTAAAATCAGGAACAAGACAAGGCTGTCCACCCTCTCCATAACTCTTCAATATTGTCCTTGAAGTTCTAGCTAGAGCAATTAGAGAACAAAAGGAGATCAAGGGTATGCAAATTGGAAAAGAAGAAGTCAAACTTTCACTATTTGCAGATGATATGATAGTCTACATAAGTGACCCAAAAAACTCTACCAGGGAACTCCTACAGATGATAAACACCATCAGCAAAGTGGCAGGATACAAGATTAACTCAAAAAAATCAGAAGCCCTACTATATACAGATGATACACTCTGAAGAAAGAAATCAGAGAAACATCACCCTTTACAATTGCCAAAAACAACATAAAATACCTTGTGGTAAAGCTAACCAAACAAGTGAAAGACCTGTACCACAAGAACTTTGTGTCTTTAAAGAAAAAAATTAAAGAAGATACCAGAAAATGGAAGGATCTCTCATGCTCTTGGATAGGTAGGATCAACATAGTAAAAATGGCAATCTTGCCAAAAGCAATCACAGATTCAATGCAATCCCCATCAAAATCCCAGTACAATTCTTCATAGACCTTGAAAGAACAATTCTCAACTTTATATGGAAAAAACAAAAGACCCAGAATAGCCAAGACAACCCAATACAATAAAGGAACGTCCAGAGGTATCACAATCCCTGACCTTAAGCTCTATTATAGAGCTATAGTCCTGAAAACAGCTTGGTATTGGCACAAAAATAGACAAGTAGACCAATGAAATCAAAAAAAAAAAACCCTGATATTAACCCACACACCTAAGAAAATCTGATTTTTGACAAAGAAGCTAAAATTATACAATGGAAAAAAGAAAGCATCTTCAACAAATGGCATAACTGGATGCTGGCATGTAGAAGACTGCAGACAGATCCATATCTGTCACCAGGCACAAAACTTAAGTTCAAATGGATCAAAGACCTCAACATAAATCCAGCCATACTGAACCTCTTAGAAGAGAAAGTAGGTGGTACCCTCAAACGAATTGGTACAGGAGACCACTTCCTGAACATAACACCAATAGCACAGACACTGAGATCAACAATTAATAAATGGGACCTCCTGAAACTGAGAAGCTTTTGTAAGGCAAAGGACACAATTAACAAAACAAAATGGCAGCCCACAGACTGGGAAAAGATATTCACCAGCCCCACATCTGACAGAGGGCTGATCTCACAAAGAACTCAAGAAGCTAGTCACCAAAACACCAAATAATCCAATTAAAAAGTGGGGTAGAGAGAATTCTCAGTGGAAGAATCTAAAATGGCTGAAAGACACTTAAGAAAGTGTTCAACATCCTTAGCCATCAGGGAAATACAACTAAAAAAACTCTGAGATGTGGTAGACTTTGGGGAGCCCCTTTTGAGGGCCTTACCCTGCCTGGGGAGTGGAGGGGGGATGGCTAGGGGCAGGTGGGATGTTGGGGAGAGGGGAGGGAGAGGGAGAAGGGATTGACATCTGAAGCAAGCTTGTTCCTAATTTGAACTAATAAAATAAAATAAAAACTCTGAGATACCATATTACTCCTGTCAGAATGCCTAAAATAAAATGTCAATGATAGCTTACGCTGGAGAGGATGTGGAGAAAGGGGAACACTCCTCCACTGATAGTGGGGGTGCTAAATCATACAGCCACTTTGGAAATCAGTATGGAGTTTCCTCAGGAAAATGGGACTCAGTCTACCACAAGACCCAGCAATTCCACTCTTAGGCATATACCCAAAAGATGCACATTCATACAACAAGGACATCTGCTCAACCATGTTCATAGCAGCATTATTTGTAATAGTCAGAAACTGGAAGCAGCCTAGATGTCCCTCAACTGAAGAATGAGTAGAGAAAATGCACATTTACACAATGGAGTACTACTCAGAGGAAAAAAACAATGTAATCTTGAAATTTGCAGGCAAATGGATGGCACTAAAAGAAACCATCCTGAGTGAGGTAACCAGTCACAAAAAGACGAAAATGGTATGTGCTCACTCATATATGAATTTTAGACATACAGCATAGGAGTATCAGCCTACAACCCACACTGCCAGAGATGCTAGCAAACAAGTAGGATCCTAAGAGAGACATACATGGTCCCCCAGAGAAGGGGAAAGGGACAAGATCTCCTGAGCTAATTGGGAGCATGGGGGAGGAAAGAGGGAGCTAGAAGAAAGAGAGGGGGAGAAGAAGAGGGGGGAAGAGGACATGAGAGAGCAGTAAGATCTAGTCAGAAGAATGGAGGAGAGCAAGAAAAGAGATACCATCATAGAGGGAGCCATTATAGGTTTAAAGAGAATTCTGGCACTAGGAAAATGTCCAGAGATCTACAAGTTTGACCCCTACTAACAATCTAAACAATAGTTGAGAGGCTACCTTAAATGCCCTTCTCTGATAATGAGATTGATGACTACTTTATATGCCATCCTAGAGCCTTCATCCAGTAGTTGATGGAAGCAGAAGCAGACACCCACAGCTAAACACTGAGCTGAACTCTGGAATCCAGTTGCAGAGAGGGAGGAATGATGAACAAAGGGATCAAGATCAGACTGGAGAAACCCATAGAAACAGCTGAGCTGAACAAAGGGTTGCTCATGGACCCCAGGCTGATAGCTGGGAAACCAGCATAGGACTGTTCCAGACCTTCTGAATGAGGATGTCAGTTTGGAGGTCTGGGCAATCTGTGGGGCCTCTGGTAGTGAATCAGTATTTACCCTAGTACACAAATGAACTTTGGGAGCCCACTCCACAAAGATGGATACTCACTCAGCCTAGACACATGGGGAAGGTCTATGCCCTGCTCCAAATTATATGACAGACTTTGAAGATCCCCATGGAAGGCCTCACCCTCCCTGGGGAGAAAATAGGGGTTGGGATAGGGTGTTGGGGGGGGCAAGGGAGAAGGGGAGGGTGAGGGAACTGAGATTGACATGTAAAAGAAGCTTGTTTCAATAAAAAAATATATTTTAAAAAACTAAAAAAAAAAAAAAAAAGATGGGACAGTCCTGCATGGTTCCTGTTTCATGGAGGAGTCTACCAGACATTCTACTGGACACAGAGAAAAAATTGACTGACAAACTGCCAATACAGGTGGGGACAGTTTCAACTTTCCTGATTCTCTAAGAAGTCTGCCAGACACGCTATGGCCTATGGGCTGAAGATGGATGCTCCAAACATTACAGAGAATCTTTGGGTGACTGTCCAGGCAGTGAGATGTCTCTGTCGATTCTAGAGTTTATACATTATCCTTCTGAGGTTTTTGATGAAGTTGAAGACAGATAGTTATGGTTATGGCTTTCCTTAGTTATGATAAAAGATAAGTTACATATAAAAGTTTAGACTCATAAAAATAGGATAGATGAGACAATATTTTCTTTAAATTTTGCCAAATGTTAATGGACTAAATATTGTTAACTATAGTTCTTTCTTGATAACAGTTTTGTTACATATAATTTTACTATGTTAAAGTTAAAACCTTCTATTTAGACAGAAAAGGGGACAATGGGGAATGTTTTTCTGTATATATGTTTCTCTTATTGTTTGATGAATAAAACACTAACTGGCCATGTAGAGGCAGAAGTAGTAACATTCCAGGGCATTACCAGGTAAGCCAAAAGCACATGGAAATATTGGATTAATAGAAATGTGTTAATAATTAAGAGGGAGATAGCCAGTAAGAAGCCATAGCCATCAGCCAGACAATTTATAAATTAGTATGAATCTTTGTGTGTTTATTTGGGGCTTATCGGCTGCAGGACCAGTCAGAACAGAATGCCAACAGCATTCCTTCCTTCCTTCCTTCCTTCCTTCCTTCCTTCCTTCCTTCCTTCCTTCCTTCCTTCCTTCCTTCCTTCCTCTCTCTCTCTCTCTCTCTCTCTCTCTCTCTCTCTCTCTCTCTCTCTCTCTCTTTCTCTCTTTCCTTTTTAATAAAGGGTCTCACTCTGCAGCCCAGACTGCCTTGAACTACTTTAATTCAGGTTGATCTCAGACCACAAGCAATCCTCCTGCCTCAGCTTCTGGTATGAAGGGATGATGAGCCTGAGACTGGATTTGTGACCTTTCTTTCCAAACCTCCCAGTGGCCTGCACAGAGTACACAGAGAAGAAGTCGTCCCAGAGTCTATTCTTTGAGGTCAGTTGGATTCCACTTTCTTTGTTATGTTCAGGTGCCCATCATGGCTTGCTTTATTCCTGGCTCTTGGAGACACCACAATCCATGTGCATGCTGTGGTCCCTGCTCTACAAGGCTCATATTGTAGTAGGTCAAATCGTCTCAACCTCAGAGCTATTGATAAAGATATCACATTGTTCTTTGTGATGGGGACTGCTCCATGCCCCTATGGAAGGTTCTGGCAGTGGTCCAGTCTTATCACTAGATATGGCATATCTCCATACTTCTCGTTCTAGCCGCACATTACCAAATATTTCCTTGTGAGTCAAACTTCCCCCATTCCATAACAGGTGTTCAAGAGGGAAGATAAAGACAGGCCAATACTCTGAGACTGCTCATACAGGTGGTGAGTGAGCAAACCAGGAATGCTCTAACTGATCTTGGCAGGAAGAGCATGGTAAGAGCAAGAGGCTACCTCTCCCAGTCCAGAGAATAGATGGTGTTTTTGTCCTCTCTATCTCTGTCATGTCTCTGTGTCTCTCTCTCTCTTTCTATCCTTTGTCTAGTCTGATTTCCTATGGTAGTGTTCTCTCTCTCTCTCTCTCTCTCTCTCTCTCTCTCTCTCTCTCTCTCTCTCTCTGTGTGTGTGTGTGTGTGTGTGTGTGTGTGTGTGTGTGTGTGTGTGTTGTGTGGCCAGGTACAGTACCCAGCATAGCATTTGGGACACTCTAGATCACTTCATTCTCCTAATAGCTTATAATCATGGATGAGTGAAGACACATTTTGTAAACAAACTGTCTTTCTAACCCATAGCTTTTCACTGTGAGCTGAATAGGACAAAGTTGGAGACGCCCTCAGCTCCTGCTTCATCTATTCCATCCACCTCTCAGTCCTTTTGGCATATTCAACTTCTTCTTTCCATGGTCCAAATCACTGCCTCCAAAATGCCTCCCTTTCCCCAGATGCCTTCCTTTCAGCTTGGTCCCATGTGCTTCCCAAAGCAGGTCTCTCTGGTGAGTACTCTTGATGCCTGCATGGTGTCCAGAGGTCTCTCTCAGCCCATTTGCTCTCTCCTCCATGTTGCTTGTTGTTTGTTTATAACTCTGCTTGTTCAGGAGCTCTCAGAGGAACCAGGGCTTAAAAAGGAAATAACCAAAGGCAGACACAGCACCAAGCCAGGGATATAAATCCTGGACATGTAAGAAAAGCATCTATAAGTAAAAACTCGAGATTGGGCCAAGAACTGAAGAAACAAGTTAGCTACAGAAAGAGTTCTGGTTGACCAAGGAATGGGCAGAGTGCAAGAGAACAAAGGATCAGGGCAGCAGTGAATGGAGCTAATATGGAAGCAGCATTAATAAGTGACCCAGCCGAGCGCTGATCACCCTTCATCCTCCTTGGTCAAGGGCTTGGGTGGATTTCAGAAGCTCAGAAAGGGGGAAGGGCACTATTGTTTACGAATCATCTAATCTGTGCTAGTCGGCAATATATGTTCATAACTGATTAATATGCAGTAAAGAAAGCAATCCTCATTCCTACACAAGAAAAATTAACTCCGACAAGGTTAAGCTGATTACTTAAGAGCCCGCAGGTAGTGAGCAATCTCCATTTACATGTTGTGTGTCTTACCAGTAAAGATTTAGACTTGTGGCAGGGAGAGAGCATCTATGCCCGCCAATGCTTCCATTTGTGTTTACCGTCAAACCTCATTGGGTCATTCTTACACAAGTTATCCTCCATTAGCTTCCTGAACCTAAGGTGCAGGGGGAACGTCATCCCCACTTGTTATGTTCTCTGCAACGTGGGGGACATACATGATTGTGACACTCTTAGCTGCCCTCTAGCTCCTTCCTCTCCAGCTTCTGGGAAGGGGAGCAAAATAACCGACTGGTAAGTTGACAGAAAGAACTGGATATGAGTAACTTGCCTGACGCAAAATTCTTTTTCTCTCTAGCAGAGAACTAAAAAGGTAACAAAAAGAAAACAATTGGGGCTGAGGAGGAATCTCAGAATCACAGAGGGCCATGTAGAAGCACTCCTCTCTAGCCAGTGACCTCCTAGCTGGCCAGGCTAAGCCCCACCCTATGAGCAAAACTGTAACTTTTTCACCCTGCTTTCACTGGGTATGCCATTAATACCACATACCATAGAGAAGTCCTCCAGTGCTCCTAGCAGGAACAAGGCTGACATCTTGATCCACCTGCCTGTTCAACCCTTCACCACTGGTTTAAGACTCACTCAGCAGGAAGAAAGGCTATGAATGGATCCCACCAAACAAAACAATAGCTTCCTTTGTGTGGAGACTCTTACACTGATCCTGCGTAGTTTCCTCTCATTTTGTTCTTATGGTTCATAACAAGAGGGCACATACTGAGAATTCTGAATTGACATCTCAAAGGAATGGGTTGGAGAAAATGGAACAGAATGGAGATGATTCTGGAAACTGTAGAGAAATGGTATAAGGGAATAGAAAAACTTTGTTCAAATAAATATGGCTGTTATGATGTAACCTTGTGGTTCAAGGGTGGTCAAAGGAGCATAATTAGGTATTGTGACTTCCAAAGACACAGCACTGAGTGCATGGAGCTGTAGCTCAACCAGAGCTCACACTGAGGCTTTGCCCTGTGGTAGAGAATCCAGGAAAATTAGAGGACAAAGGACAGATTACTTCAGGGGAAGAAGTGCCAAGAGTCAAGGGGCAGAGAACACAAAACACAAAAATGCAGAGTCCTGTACTAACAGGACTACAGAGGCAACCCTTCTTGGAAAGAGAATATAGTTGGTAGAGCTGGAGCAGAAATCAAACTCAAGTAATTAGGAAAGCCCCAGCAAACATGCAGGACATCCTCAGGCCTGGTGTGGGACAAAGAAGCTTCTATTTGTATCATAACCTGGGTAGGTAAGAGGGTGCTTATGACCAAGCCTACACAAAGTCTTGTCTGGAACATGCCAACAGTTAAATCACCACAGAACAATGGGGCCTCCAAGAGTTTGGCTGTGTCACACTGCCCTTTCTGTACAGGTGACTCCAGCAAAAAGAACCAGTGGATAAGTACCTAAGCAAGTGGTCAAACTGGGCAATACTTTCACAAAAGGGAGGGGACATTTCATCAGTCATTCAAACTTGTTCACTCATTATCATTGTTCTGAGTCTAATGCACTACTCTCTGAGAAGGCTGGCACAAACATAGAAGAGACCTATGTCCTGCCTTCAGGAAGCTTACAATGAGTTAGGTAGGCAGATATTGTTCTGAGACTATTCCCCACTCCCTGAGAACACACACACACACACACACACACACACACACACACACACACACACACACACATACACACACTTACTTCGCTAGTAAAATTATCATTCAGGTTTAAGGGTGTGGCCAGGTGTAGAGTTCTTCTCTAAAATGATGCCCTGGGTTCAATTCCCAGCACCACACACACAAAAAGAACAAGAAAGTAGAAATCAAAGTTGCCTGCTCTTCTGCCACCAAGTCCAAAGGATCTGAGGATCAAGTTTGACACAGCCTCACATGAGTAGTGGGGTGGGGACAGTCTGAGGGAGATCCCAAGCCAGAGTAGGTCCAAAGTTAAGGATTAGAGGGGGCAGACTGTATGCCTTTCTAAATCTTCTGCCCTTGCTCCTGGAGAATAGCTGACCCACACTGCTTTCTTAGTAAATATTTATTGAAAGGCTGGGGAGATGGTTCAGGAGTTAAGACCACTGGCTGTCCTTCCAGAGGATACCAGTCTGCTTCCCAATACCAGGTCAGTAGTCTCACAACAGTGAGTACCTCCAGTTCCAGAGAATCTGATGCCCTCTGCCAGAAACCTGCACACACATGATATGCACATAGACACCACACACACACACACACACACACACACACACACACACACACACAAAACACAGCACACTCATTGACTAGATAAAAGACTGTTCCTTCTCTCTGTCTACATGTCATCCTTTCCTTCTGCTTTGTTTGTTCCTTCTTTTTGCTCCTCCTCCTGCCTGCTTCTGCCCAGCCTCATACACAGGCCGATCACTCTCCCTGACCCCCATTAACCTCACTGTGATAGTATGCTGCATGTGGCTAAGTAATATTTCCAGTCTACAATGGAACAGCGGAAGTTCAAAAGCTGCTAACGGGGGCCCAAAGACACGTGGTTCAAAACAGACTTGTGCTGGAGCCCTTGACCATTTGTGTGTGCATATGGGTTCATGGCACATCAGACGATGCTAGAGTCACAACTAGTGACTGCTGGAGCCAAAAGTGCTCAGAAGCTAAGCGGCAGGGGAAAGCATTATCCTTGTCTAATGATTGACAATATGGCAATGTCAAATACTTACAGCTCCCTGATACTTATACCCAGTATGGGCAGCTCTGAGATGTGACTCACATCTGTCCAGGATGACCATGAAGTGATGCTCAGAGGACTTCATCACTTGGCCTGACCCCTTCCCTGTCTGCTTTGCTTCTTGGAAACCTTCCTAAACCTTGCCTCAGAGTCTTCCTCTCAGAATCCCAGCCTCAAGTGAAGTCGATGCTGGACCCAGGCATGAGCTTCTGGCTTCAAATGTTTTTCCCTCTTTTGGTGCTTGAGATGTTTTTGCAATCATACTGACCTGCTCTTATTTAACTTTACAGTCATTTAAAAACACAAATGACCATTGTTGTTTCAGGATATCTCGAAGACAAACATATTCAAATATTCTATGCATGTTTAATATAACTAGATTGCTTGAGAGGCAAGTAGCTTTGAACATCACAATGAAATGAAGGACTCAAAAAGGGAGAAGACATCCTATCAAAGTTGAGTTTGTAATTGTCTTTCACTTAGAACCACAGTGAAGTAGAAAACAAAGCTCTATTTAGTATTATCTCTCTATAAAGAATCCCTGTTTATCTTTTCATTTCCTCTTTTAGTACTAGGAATTGAAGCTAGGGCCTCAGCTGCATTCCTAGTGCCTTTTGACTTTTTATTTTGAGAAAACGTTTTGCTAAACTTGTAATCCTCCTGCCTCAGCATCTCAAATAGTTGGGATTACAAGCCTACACCACCGGACCCAAATGCTTTTGTACTCTTGTTTGTTTATTTGAGACAGAGTATATGTAGTTGATCTCATATTTGTTACATACCCAAGGATGACCTTGAACTCTTATGCTGAGATTACAGGCATCTACCATCTTGTCTTGATTCTCTTTTAAATATTTTTATGCATGAAAAGTATGACATCATAAAAAGCCACTGTGTGCTCTACTGCAGCCATTTGCAAAGTCCTTTACAATTTCTCCTTTCATTTGCATATCTTTACAAAATAATTTTTTGACAATCTTTTACTACAGTTTCCCTGCCAGCTCCAGCCTGACCTAAAGAGGGTGCCACATGATCCAGACATTCAGCTCACTCCCCTTGTGTCTGTCACCTTTCATGGTTGTATATTACTACACCCAAAGGAGATACCATGGATTTTGGCTGCTTTGGAAATGTAGCTGTCTTAAGTAATATTGTGCTGGAAATATGGCTTGGATTGTATCCATTCTTCACAAAATTCAATTCAGTCTGGTTTGGTTTGATTTGGTTTGGTTTACACTGTTAGGAATTAAGCTTAGGCCAGGACTCAGCCACTGAGCTGTGTTCTCACCTGCCAGGCTATTTCCTTCCATAATATATTTTTATTTTTTTATTATGTGTAAGTGTGTGGGGGGTGGAGCCTTGAAGAGGATGTCACATACCCTGATCTGGAGTTCCAGGCAGTTGTAAGGCATGCCACATGGGCTCAAATGCAAGTCCTCTGCAGGGACTCTTGCTCTAAACCACTGAGTCATCTCTGCAGCACCTCCCACCCCCAATCACTTCTTGAAGAGCATTTTCTGATAAAGGGATAATGCCTGTGACATTTTACATACTGTCACTTTCCTTCCTCTAGCCTACACCTACTAAAATCCAAGGCTGCCTGAAACAGTGATTTTAAACCCAGGGAATCTTCTGGCTTGATTTGTTTGTTTGTTTGTTTGTTTGTTTGTTTTTAGATTGTTTGGGGCCAGTGAGATGGTTCAGCAAGTAAAGGTGCTTGCTAACAAGCCTAAAATACATAGTGGAAGGAGATAACTGACTCCCAAAGCTGATCACTGATCTCAACATGTGCACTGTGACGAGTGGCCCCACACACACACAATTTTAAAAATCTAAGGCTAGAGAGATGGTTCGAAAGTTAGAGTACTTGAGCCAGGCATTGGTGGCTCACGCCTTTAATCCCAGCACTCGGAAGGCAGAGCCAGGAGGATCTCTGTGAGTTCCAGACCAGGCTGGTCTACAAGAGAAACCCTACCTAGGAAAAAAAACAAAACAAAACAAAACAAAACAAAACAGTACTTGATGCTCTGCCAGAGAATGGGAGATCAGTCACAACCACCTATAACTCCAGATCCAGGGATCTGACTCCCACTCTGGTCTCCTAGAGTGACTGCACTCAAGAGCACGTACCCTCAACATACACACATAGCCAAAAATAAAAAATAAATCTTGTTTTTTGAAAATTTAATGAGCTCAAGTGTTGTCACAAACTCATTTTAACTTTTTCCATTTTGTTTTGAAGCTTTTGGTTTGGGGGGTTGTTTTTTGGTTGGTTGATTGGTTCATTTTTTTATTGTTTTGATTATTTTTATTTTGTTTTTCTTGGTTTTGGGTTTTTTGTTTTTGTTTTTGTTTTTTATTTCGTGTTTGTTCTGTGCTGTTTGTGGTGCTGGGGGTTGAACTCTGGATCTTAGCAAAAGCAAGACAAATTCCTCTACCCCTGAACTCCAACCCCAGGTCCAAATTTCTCCATGTAGTAAAGATCTTTAACCTTTCCAGGAACAATAGCAAACTTGTACCTTCATTGTGCAAATGACATTCTAGTGTCTCTCAAATGTCTGTAGTGCTGCTCTAACATTCCAAAGAACTTCTCTGGGGGATTAGTCACCGGGCAGGTGATGCTCACTAGATTTGGGTGTTGACAAGACACATGGGTGCAGATTCCTGTTTTCTCATCTAACTTGAGTTTTCCTGGAGCTGCCCCCTCTCGTAGGTCAACCACACAAGTGTTAAACCCTGAATTGATACCCCATGGCTTCTGCACTTCCAGGAGATCCTATGACTGGCAGGATGCTGTAACTATTTTTTGCTGAGGCTGAGGATAGCTCAGGGGGAAAAGACTTGTGTAAGCATGAGAACCAGAGTTCAGATCCCTAACACCCACGTAAAAAGCTAGCCAGGGTAGGAAATGCTGTCACTGAGGAGCCAAAGACAAAAGGATCTCCAGGGCTTGCTTGCAAGCCAGTGTATTCAACAGGTATGATGCAGCTTCAGTGAGAGACCTGTCTCAAAAGTTAAGATGCAGAGTGACTGATGAAGACACCCGAGATCAACATCTGATCTTCACAGAGAGACAGACAGACAGAGACATCTCCAGTGTACTTAAAGGTTCTATATTCTTTCATGCAACAGCTATTTTTGAGCTAGAATGATTCCAGACTGTACTCCTGTACAGACTCAACCAAGATTTCCTACGCTGCCTTCTTCCCAGCCACTGTCCATCTGAAGATTCAAGTGAGCCCCAGATGCAGGCTTCCAGGTGACACCAGGCATCCACCCAGGTGAAAACCCTGTTGATTGACAACACTATTTGCTTTTAAACTCTCGGGAATGCATCTCCTGCACCCCCACACCCCAGCAAGAACCAAACTGTGCTCAAGTGAAGCAAGAATTTTGTTTCTGGGTTTAAGATAAAAGGTAAAAATAGAAAAAGATAAAAACTTCAGAGTCTGTTTCTTACTGAATCACCAAACCTGTGATTTTTCTCCCAACCACACCCAGGGGCCACAGTGGGAAGTGATGACATCCCCACGCAGGGGTAACCACCTCCTCACAAGATTCCTCTGCTAATGGCCTTTCCTCTTCTTTCCAGGCCTTTCTGGGTTAGGATAACTTTGGGGAATTCTAATTATAGTCCTTTCCAGGTTCCAACTTCACCACCAAACAAACCTGTTTTACAACTCCAAGGAATCTAATTTGGCCTCACACTTACAATGGAGTAATACACAAAACAAGCAAAAAGCTGGCAGCTCAGCTAATGAGCAGCTAGATTTGGGCACGCACTGCTAACTTGATCTAATTAAGAAGCACTAACACACTAATGACACTTGTAGAGAAAAGGTTCAAGCAGGACACGATGTTTGCGATTCCTGATAGCAGCTGTGCAAACTGCAAAGGCGCCAAGCGCTGTGGAGTGCCTAGACATACAGCACTATGCAGAAACTGCCCTGGCCACCTTCCTTGCGTGAGTAGCGGGGTGACCAGACCTGAATCCTACGTGAGTATTCAGCTCTGAACAGAGTCCCTAAGCCTAAAGAAGTCTGTTGGGCATTTCCTGATACAATGACACACATGGAAAGATGCCATTTTTATTCATTAATATTTATTCCTAGGAAACTAACAAACTCATTGTATAGATGGATGACCTTGACCAACTGTCACCTTTTGCTTTACCACCATCTACTTCCAAGACACTTCCAAATGAAAGGACACCGGGAAAAAAAAAGAATCCCAGTGAAAACCACTTGGGAGTGTGCTGTCTGTCATTCACTATTAAGTATTTTACATTCAAGCCAAATCTGACAACATCCCACCTAGGCAGAGTGTCAGATCCTGCTCCAAGTGATAATCACAATAATGCTGACCACTTACCTGTAACCAGCACGGCCTTTTGATCCACAGGTAAGAATTCTTGATCGGATGAACACACGCACAAGAAGAAACAGGACAACGACAAGAGAAGCAAGCTCCAGAGGAGGGACAGGTTGAGCAGACAAGCACCTCCCCAGAGGCCAGCAAGGCACAGCACCTGGTTCCACAGCTTCCCTGGGCTCTTGGATCTGTAGAAAAGCATGCCCCCCAGCACTGCAGTGGCAGTTAAGCAGAGCCATGCTGACTGAGAGAAAAACGGGCTCATTCTCCACTGGCCTTCACTTGCTCTGGGTCAGTGAGTAGTGTGTGTGAAAAAGCTAGCTGGAGGCAGCTGGGCTTATATGAAGGGAGAGTCGAGAGGGGAGGGGGACAACAGCCCCCGCACCTTTTGAGTGGACGTGTTAAATGTAATGATAGGGAAAACTACTCCCAGGAGGTCATTTGAACTTTGTACTGTGTTATAGATACCAGACCCAACCTACCTGCTCATTCCCCTAAAGCACTCAACACACGCATACACTTGCTCACAAGCAAACATACACATTTCAGGCATTTGTGACCTCCCCATCTGAGAGCTGATTATTCAGGTAATGATTGATAGAATTAGAATTACAAGGATATAATCTCCTTTGGATGTTCCCTCTCTGTGTTTGTTGTGTCCTTTCTCTAACTCCGTGTGTGTGTGTGTGTGTGTGTGTGTGTGTGTGTGTGTGTGTGTGTGTGTGTGTGTGTTATCCAGGTAATCAATGAAGCTTGGAAGGTGAGGTCTAAGGAGGCAGCATCCCTGATTTGGTCCATCTGGAGGATTACTGCCAACTGAGACAGGCTAAGAGCTCCGTGGACCAAAAGGAAGAGACTCCTTAGTGGGAGATGGTAGGTGCCTGTGTCTTGTCAGGGGGCAGTGCTTTCTTACAACTCATACACCAATCTCAATACTGTTTCATTCTACTCTGGTAGAGGTTCTCTTCTAGATAATAGGACTCTGTCTCCAAATAAGTTGTCCTTATGATGTTTCTGTTCATGTAGCAATAAAAAAAAGAGAGGCAATCCAACCCACACTAGAGAGTTTAGGAAGTGAGCCTAAATGCAGCAGCTGAGTCAAACAGGCTGATCCCTGAGCACTTCCTTTGAACTAGCCACTAACTGCTTTAGGTACAACATAGAAAAGCAGCCCCTCTTGTACTAGTTCCCCCCTCCTTTTGCTTGGCTCGCAACTTACACAATCCTTTGTTAGACTCAGTTTGTGAACAAGAAAATTCAAGCTGGGAGAGCCTGCACGTATTCAAGGACAGTAATCTGGATCATATACCTGTGACTCATCAGCTCAAGGGACATCCTGTAAGGACTGGGGAGATAACTAAGTCCCTATGCATATGCATTCAGGTAAATCTACCATGTGCACACTCACCTGTGTACACACAAATCTGTGATTCACCAGCTCAAGAGCCATCCTGGAAGGACTGGGAAGACATCTCAATCCCTATGTATGTGCATCCAGCTACGATAAACCATGTGCACACATACCTGTGCATATGTATACCTCTCTCTCTCTCTCTCTCTCTCTCTCTCTCTCTCTCTCTCACACACACACACACACACACAGAGAGAGAGAGAGAGAGAGAGAGAGAGAGAGAGAGACCACCATTCCCCATACTGATAGCCAAGGGGATCTCCCACTGGGTTTGATGGTCCTGGTGCTTGCTGGCATCCGTCTAGGAAGGATGCAGGATTCTAATAACAGGCAGACACTGGGAAGATTGGGGAAAGATGAGCTCTCTCTTTGAGTTCAGGTACTCATAGTTAAACACAATTCCAGTACCCACAGTTGTTAAGGATGGGGTAATATTGCCTAGGGAACTTCCATTCCTTCCACTCTGTCTCTCCAGCAATTAAATAACAGTGTGCCTCTCCTGGAACCCTAGACAGGACCTCAGAAAGGCTGTGGAATTGCATGTTTAAATAGAAAGAGAACAAAAGGCAAAAGGTGTGGTAGAACACAGTGCCCCACAGAATATAGAGTTGTCCTAGAATTGGTTCTAGAGCAAGGTGCAGTGCACAGAGGGGCAGGAGTTGTGGGAGGGTCCTAGTAGTATGGATATAGAGGGAGGCAGCAGGGTTTGCTCAAGCTGAACCCAGCAGCACAGCCTTAAATGGGACGTCAGAGATATCAGCCTCTGGCTCATAGGAGACTCTCCCCCAGGGCCAGAGCAGCTTTAAAAGGAGGATGAGGTAGGACACATGCTAGTTCAATACCCAGGGGCTAAGAAGCAAGAATCTGAGTTACACTGTGCTGTGGGATCATGGTGGAAGTCAACAGATCATAATGAGAGACCCTGGGGGTGGTGACAAGTTATCTCCACACACAGCCTCATGGACATCTGAGGTAGAGAGCTGTTGCTGGCTCTAGATCAGGAAGTTTAGGGTGGGGAGACCATGGAATTCTTGCCTGGCCCCAACATTTCTTCTCTCCTTCCACAGACCCCAGTCCATCCTGGTGCTAACTGTGAAGACAGACATTTGGTGGGTGGGGGAACCTCTCAGGATCAGGAGGATTCTGTTACCAACCAGTAGGTGAATGGTTTCCCACATGGGCATACAAGACTAGCTTTGGCTCTTTTCTGGGGATCTTGGCTCTGTGGCTTCTGTATAGGGGCTGGACCAAACAGACTCATACTCACCTGACACCAGGTGACTCTTCTACAGGCAGCCCCCACAATTGGGAGAAAGCTGCCTCTGTAAAACACAGAAATACAAGCATAGGTATTTCCCAACCTAAAATGGGAATGGTGCCGTACAATGGCCCACCACTTACTAGCAATGAGCTTTGAGCAAGTTGCCTATCAGTCTGGACCCTGTTTCCTACTCAGTAAAATGGGGGTTTGGGCTTGTCCCCTCCATGGAACTGTTTTAAAACGTGAAGGACCTAATTCTTACACCATGCCTAACACTGGTGTACAGTCATAAAGAGAAGCCTTTGGCTCACGGTTACAGGAGGACACTCACCTCCTCTCAGCCCTTTTCACTGGGCAGCAGGGACATCCTTTTCAGCCTTTCCCATTCCTTTATTTTCCTACTCAGTTTGTCACCTGGCTCTTCCCTTGTCATCCCTTTACAAGATGTCAGCTTGGGTGTCATCTGCTCATCCATTCCCTCTGTCACACATAGCTCAGTTCACAATTCTGGATTTGTTTACTCTTAGAGACATTTTCTGTTTATTTCATTAGAGTATGATTCCTGAGCTCAAGAACAAGCCCTACCTGTCTGCTGTGAGCCATGGTTGCACTGGTATTTTCCCTTTGCTGCTCACAACACTCCCCTAACCCTATCAGTGGGGTAGGAAGGAAGGCCTTTAGCCAACCCAGCAACGTGCAATTGCAGAGTTTCCAGACAAAAACCTAATTCATGTCATTCTGATACCAGAACTCTTTCAGTTATGAACTTCAGAGTCTTTGCCTATCTGAGAATCACCCAACCTCTCAGCAAGGACTTCTCAGTTGTGACATTGTGTCTTCTCGTTTTTTGACCTGGAACTGCCCTCAAGGCCATCCCTACATGGTTAATATCCTATATCTGGCAAGCTTTTATCTATCTTCCCAAGAAGGGACAGTTGTATCAAGTCATTCTTTTTTTTAATTCAAAGTCTTTTAATTGTGGCTTCCTGCAAAATAAAAAAAAAGCAAATAAGTTACTTCTTACTCTAAGAATGAAGATCAAGGGTACAAACATAATACAATAAAAGAAAAACCCAAGTCCCGAAGTGTAAATAGTTCATAGTCTGATGTCACAGACTCTTAGTCTCCTGGGCTCCAAATGGCGTGGGCAACTCCACCTCTGACTCTGCCCTCCACAGCACACACACACACACTGCTTGTCTCTTGGGCTAAGGCTAGTTTCACTTCACAGTCCTTGGTGCTCATCCCACAGTGTTGGCATCTCCATTATGCTGGGGTCTCCACAGCAACTGTGCTGCTCCTTCACCCGGAGTCAATTCTGGGCTATCTTCAGGGCCCCTGACCCTGTCACATGTATCAAGTCATTCTTGTTAATGATGTCCCTGGGTCAGTGTGCTATGACCTTCTGAGGGTGGTGAAGCCTTTCAGAAGATACTTTCTGAAAGTGACAGCTTACTTATTAGTTGCTGTTTTCGTTGTTGTGACAAAATAACTGACAAGAAACAACTGAAGGAAAGAAAGATGATTTTGGCACAGAGTTGGAGAGTACAGTCCATCACGGTGGAGTTGACATGGCAGCAGGAGTGTGAGGCACTGGTCACAGGGTATCCATGGTCAGGAAGCAGAGAGGTGAACGCTGGTGCTCAGCTTGGCTTCTCCTTTTTATTCATCCCAGGACCCCAGCCCAGGGATAATACCAGTGACATTCAGGTTGGGCCTTCCCACCTCGTTTACTTTTCTGAAAACACCATCATAGACACACCCAGAAATGTGTTCCCACCCAAAAGTGTGTTTCCACAGTTGTTAGGGTTGACAATGGCACTTACCCATCACATTTACTGAAGGAAAGGATTTCCCAAAATGGGCAACAATAAAAATGTTAAGAATCTGCAAATGTACACTTGGTTAATATCCATGACTCTTGAGTATAGATGAGATGTGCAAAGGCCACTTCCCTTCCAGAGTGGGGATTCCCTCTGAAACATCCCCACCCAGTGGCCATCTTCGTTACTGCCAGGACACCTCCAAGAACAAGCATTTCCTGGCACCTGGTGTCCAGGTTTGGATGGCTCTGGACATGACAGGGGTTTTCTCTGATGCACTTGTTCTGGGCACCTGTTTTCCTTTCCCACTGGAGACACATGAAGACATCTTCCAGATGTCTGAACACAGCAGCTCTTCCAAGCAGATGACTCATCCTCTCAAAGGATCCTTAGACAAGGTGGAATATGTTAAATGTGGTGTTGAGTTTCTCAACCAGCCACATGCCCAAGAGTTCCAATACCACTGAATGATGGTGTTGCAGGCGCTGGGTAACATTTTAATACAGTGAATGGCACATGGTGATTCACTGGGCATAGAGTGTGATCCTGCATTAGTGTGATCCTGACCCAAAGGTTAAAATACAGACTGACTGGTACAGGACGTAACATAACCTCAGAGATTTGGGGTTACTGAGAACACACATGCTTTTTGAATGCCCAGGGGATGGTGAATGTTTTGTGTATCCAACTGTAATTGTACAAACATTATATCTTATGTAACTCTTTATTTCACAAAGTGAGAAGTAAAACACCTGGAGACAGATGCTTCCCCAGCAAAGTGCCTGCCTCACAAGCATGAGGACCTGAGTTCACATTCCCAGAACCCACCTAAAATCCTGAGCATAATGGAATTGTTTCAGCACTGGGGTGGCAGAGACAGATTCATCCCTGCAGCTCATGGGTCAGTCAGCCCAGACAAATTAAAGAGCTCTATGTTCAGTGAAAGACATTGGCAAAAAAAAAAAATGTGAGGAGCAGTTAAAGAAGACCCTGGACATTTATCTGTAGCCTCCATACACGTGTATACGTACATGCTGTGCACCCATGCACAAGACACACAGGACACACACACACACACACACACACACACACACACAGACATATATATACACACATACACTATACCCACCACGTCCCACAAAAAAAAAACTAAATACAATTCAGATCTTATAGGTATTTTCATATCAATTTTAACTTTTTGCTCTAAGCTATAACATATATGAAGTTGTCCAAATGTAACATAAATGGATAAAAATTATGAATCCATGGTGAATCTCTCCCCCGCCCAAGGGGGAGACAGAGACAAAATACTTTTGTAAAATCCAATTTGAGAGACTGAAGAAATGAGAAATGGCTCAGTGGTTAAGAGCACTTGGTGTTCTTATAGAAGATCCAGGTTCAATTCCCAACAGCCATATGAGGCAGCTCACAACTATAGAACTCCGTCTACATACAACCACCTATAATTCCAGCTCTAGGGAATCTAATGCCCTTTTCTGACCTCTGCAGGCATCCACATGCATATTTGCATGGGCATGGGCATTCATTCTCTCTCTCTCTCTCTCTCTCTCTCTCTCTCTCTCTCTCTCTGCCTCTCACACACACTAAAATAAAATATTTTTGAAAATAATAGCAGTCTTTGCACTAAGTTGATTCATTTATACTTAATGTATAGTATGTTTAGTTTAAATCTGTTATCTGACTGTTTGAACATTTTCTATGGTTTTTCAGCTTTCTTGACTTCTCTGGAATGAGGTTTTTTGCTCTGTGCTCCACTCACTCCTCTCATTCTGCTGGCATTTTGAGTTGTTTGCGTTTCTTTAATGATTGTGGAGGAGCTTGTCAAAGTTCATCGTGACCTGGTATGCTTGTTACATTCTCAGATAAGTCAGGACCTTTGAACACTTAGAATTACTGACCAGCAATACAGCGCTACTGGCCCAGCAGGTACCAAGCACTAGCTCCCTCCCCATCCCCCAACACCATGCAGAAAAGTTCTTTCTTTTTGTGAATTTGTGATGAAGAAGTTATGATGAAGACATAACAGTCAGAGAAAATAGAATCTTTAATTGTTTTGTCCCATGCTAGGAATGGAGTGCAAAGCCTTGCTCATACTCTAGAATTGCCCTTCCGAACCCCTAGACCCTCAATGGGGGAATTCCACACAGGCATGGTACCACCAAGTCACTCCAACATGCCACTGTGTCATAAACTCTAGTATCCAGATATGTCAAATCGGTTTGGTTTTGCTGTATTTTTTCTTATACAGTCAACAATCATTAGATTTTCATTTCAAATTATTACCCATTATGGCTTTTCATTTTCTTGTTTGTTTCTTGTTTCAGCTCACTGCTGAAATCACTTTCCCTTTGTCTTTCCTTAAAGTTGGGGATTGGGATGAAATTGCTCAGTTTTTGTTTTGCTGAAAATGTCAGTTCATCTTTTCCTTTGAAGGATATTTTCACTGGGTATAGAATTCCCAGATGACAACTGTCCTTTTGCAGCATTTTGATGCTTTTCAGGAAAATTTTAAAACATTTAAATTGGCTTTGTTTCACAAACTCCTCTGAAAATTCTGCGTCTGTGGTGCACGTGTTTATATGTGTGCACATGTGTGTGT
Source organism: Cricetulus griseus (assembly GCF_003668045.3). Lineage (NCBI taxonomy): Eukaryota > Metazoa > Chordata > Mammalia > Rodentia > Cricetidae > Cricetulus > Cricetulus griseus. The sequence goes on along the minus strand of NC_048596.1, from coordinate 194,311,882 downwards.
GCATATATGTGTGTATGCATGTGTGTATGTGAGTGCAGACATGTGTGCATGCAAATGAGTTTGTGTGTATGTGTGTATGTGAGTGCAAATATGTGTGTGTGCAAATCAGTATATGTGGTGTGTGAGTGTATGTGTGTGTGCATATGTATGCATGCAGGTATATGTGTGCCTGTGTGCTTGCAGGAGTGTGTGTGTTCATATATGTGGATGTTTGTATGCTTGCAGGAGTGTGTGTGTGTGTGTGTGTGTGTGTGTGTGTGTGTGTGTGTGCGTGTGTGTGTATGTGTGTGTGTGCACGCACACGAGCACGCACACGCACGCGCGTTCTCGTGCGCAAATCCACGTGCACACATGTTCACGTATGTAAGTGCTGGTAGATATGAGCTACAGCATAAAAGTAGGAGTCAGAAGACAGCATCCAGTATTGGTTGTTGCCTTCAAATTGTTTGAAACGCAGTCTATTTGTTGTTCCTCTGATGTATACTCCAGGATACCAGGCCCGTGAACTTCCAAGAATTCTCGAGTTCCCATCTCTCAGCAAAATAACTAAGGTTACAGATGTGAAATACCACGTGTGACTTTTGTGGATCCTGGGATTCAAACCCAGGCTCTCAGGCTTGTACTACACCATGATCATTTTCTGTCAAGCTGACACAAACTAGGTAATACCAAGGAAGAGAGAATCTCAATGAGGTACTGCTTCTATCACGCTGGCCTGTGGGCTCATCTGTGGGGGCATTTTCTTCATTGTTTACTTATGTGGGAGGGCCCAGACCACTGTGGACAGTGCTGCCCTGGGCAGGTGAGCCTGGACTGCATGATAAAGATAGTTAGCTGAGTAGGCCAGGGGAAGAAAGCCACTCATTACCCATTCTAGTTACTAGTGTAGTCAGTCCATCAGGAAATCTATTTATTGAATTAATTGAATTATTGTTTTAATTCCTGGTGACCTCCACCTCTGTGTGTGTGTGTGTGTGTGTGTGTGTCTGTCTGTCTGTCTGTCTGTCTGTGTATGTGTGATCTGCACACATGTGTACTCAGGTATATGCGAGCATATGTGGCAATCATAGGTTAGCATCAAATGTCCTCCTCTACCAGCCTCTACTTTTATTTTTTGAGAAAAGGTCTCTCACTGAACATGAAGCTCTTCAGTTTGCCTAACTGGTTGGCAATGGACTTCGGGGTCTACCTGTGTCCCCTGCATACACCTGAAGACTGGTATTACAGACATATACCGCCATGCTTAGCTTTTTACCTTAGCTCATTGGCTTCTAATCAGCTGCCTTTTCCATGGTTTGCTCAGGGCTCACTGGAGGCTGGAGGCTATGCAGGATCCATGTGCTTTTACATGCATTCTGGGGATCCAAACACAGGTCCTGCTGCATGTGTGGGTTGCACTTTACCTGTGGAGCTGTCTTCCCAGCCCACCACTTCCTTCTCTGAGGTTAGCCACATTCATTATTAAAGGGCCCAAGTGAGAACCAGATTCACCTGGGGCCCATGGTGTCTAGATGTGGTTTTTTTTCTCTTCCTCTTTGAAAAACAACAGGAGTTGAGAAAGTGGAGCTCCTGACATTCAGAAGCCTCTCAGAATGACCAACTTAAGAGGTGCCCATGGTGTCCAGGATGTTTGTGGATTAAATCCAAATCTGGATCTGTCTGTGATGAAGGGAGGTGTCCTTTCTTTAAGGTCAGTGACCATTTATTTTGTCAATTTCTTATTTCCCATACCCTGTATATTATTCTTTTGCTGTGATTTAGGTAATAATTTTCCTGGATTTTAACTAAATAACTGGACTGCAACTGAAAATGAAATTGCCTAGATACACAGTTTCTATTACCCCAGTGAGAGAAAGATGCTGTGGGGAGGGGCAGGCACTTGCTGCAAGCAGATGAGAAGGGACCACCCAAACAGGAAAGGATGTCTGGAGAGCAATCGCACCCCAAACTGCTCACTGTCCACCTCAGCCTGCATGTGCCTGTCCACCTTATCACTTGGGGCTTGTTCTCCACTTTTAAAGTTTCAGATGCTTTCAATCAACTGGAAAGGAGAAGCATAACCTAGGTGTTTGGGTTGAAGCTGGAGTGAGAAATGCAGTCACCAAAATACGGGGCTTTCTGTGTCTACTGAGCTAGTCCCAAGGCTCCACAACAGGACCCAAGGACTATAGGGTATACAATCAGATGCCATCTGCTTGAACCCGAACTCTCATTGGAGTGAAGTGACTAAAGAACCCAGAAGTGACAACTCTTGACTGTACTCACAGAGACAATGAGTACCAGAATTTGGTACATGTCCTCTGTGTGTGGAGGGGGGGTGTTTGTTTATGTATATGTGCATGTCTGTCTGTTCTTTGAGGGGATATACATGTTTGTGCATGTGCACATGTTTTGTTTGAGCAATAAATACATACTTTAACTTATGTGCATGTGTGTATGGGGAAGTATATATTTGTGTGCCTGTGTGTATATGTACAGAGCAGGAAAGATATATATATATATATATATATATATATATATATATATATATATATCCACACATATATGCTGGGTGTGTGGACACATGTGTATTATATATGTTTGCATGTATGTTGTATATATATGAGTTTGTAGGTGTTTATTCAGAGTATGAAGAGACAGCAAATGGAATGGTTTTTGTATGCATCTGTGCACACATGTGTGTTGATGTGTAGATCTGTTCATGTGTACACCTGCATGGATGTGTAGGTGTCTGTGTGTTGGGGACAGAAACGTGATGTATAATGGGAGTTATGTCTGTATCTGTATGCATGTGTGTATATGTTTGTGTACATGGGCACATATGTAGAGACGATTATACACCATTTGGTCCATTTCCAAGAAATCCTCCTCATGGCTGCCAGGCTAGAGAGGGCTGTGGATGGTTAGCATACACTCCATTCTGGATGCTCAGCATGTCCTTGGACCTCAGAATGCTAACTGGAGAAAACAGGAATAATTTCTCCTTCATTGGTCATGTATGCTCATTGCTGGTCAAACATTCAGTACAGAGTCTAGAGCAGGGTTCCCAGTGGATAACTTCAAACATCAGAACCTTATCTTTCCTGGCAAGTCAGATCAGATGCAAAACCATTCTGACTTACGGTTTCTTCACCTTGATGTTGACTGATGACTTCACTTTTAGTAGAAATCACACACGTGAACTTTGCCTCTGTGCAATAAAGCCATCTCTTAATCCACAAATAAACAATGACAGAGGGGTGGAACAAACCTCTGCAATTAAACAGTGATGTATTCACCAGCTCATCAGCTTCTAATCCACTGCCTTTTCCATCAGCAGTTTAGTAAGGGCCCATTATAGGCCAAAGGTTGTGCAATCATTGTCCTTGCTCAAGTGTGTGAGGGATCAAGGCACACACCTGCGTACATTGTCCTTGCTGCTCCAATGTTAGGAGTCAGAACCCCAGGGATATTAATGAAGGCCAGCATAAGGGCCTCTTGTTCTATTCTGATTTAGCCCTTGGAGACCAGCAAGGGTTCTCTACCTATCCAGCTCCACTTCATGTGAGTATGTGAAGACAGCAACGTCCACAAAACAATTGTTCTGCCCGGCATATTCAGATGTTTCTCTCTTCTTAGTCTCTGCCTTACATTTCTTGAATTGTATTTCCATTGTCTTTCCTTCAAGAACAGGGAAAAAGAATGAGAATCCTGCCAGAGATAGAGAGAATGATAGGTAGGACATCTTGCTGGATCTTTCTTGGGATGGGGGCAGGGGAGTAGATTGACAGCTCATTCTGTGTCAGACACCATGCCAAAGCAACCATTTGACCAGGCAGCGGTGGCAATGAGCTGTGGCCACTAGAAAGGGAGTGTGGCTTTGCTCAGCAGTTCTAGGCAAGGTCCACTTTTTACTGGTCCCTGGAGAAATGGAGATCAATAATAAGAGCACTGTAGTGGGTTCCTCTAAGACTGGGTTCACTTTATTACGATGTGAGCTTCGAAACTTATAACCTTTCTCTTTGTGTTAACATGAAATTCTCTCTCTCTCTCTCTCTCTCTCTCTCTCTCTCTCTCTCTCTCTCTCTCTCTCTCTCCTCTCTCTCCTCCTCTCCTCTCTCTCTCTCTCTCTCTCTCTCTCTCCCTCCTTTTCTCCCTCTTCCTCCCCTCCCCCTCTCGTGTGTGTGTGTGTGTGTGTGTGTGTGTGTGTGTGTGTGTGTGTGTGTGTAACGTGTACATTGAATGTAGTATACGCACATGTGTGTGCTCACCCAGTAATCAGTAGAGGACATTACGTCAGGTTTCCTAGTCTATGACTCTCTATCTTTTGAGACAGGATCCCTCAGGGAGCTAGGCTGACAGCCAGCAAGCCCCACAGATCCTCCTGTTTCTGCCTCCCACAGTGCTGGGGTTACAGGTACAGAGACAATCATGTCTGATTTTAACATGGGAGCTGGGAATTTGAACTAAGGTCCTCATTGCTGAGCAGCAAGAACTCATCCCCTGAACTATCTCTACAGCCATCAAATACCTTTGAATACATGAAATCACTAGGATGAGACAGCACTCCTTAGTGTCATTGCTGCTCTGATAAACTAACTTGACAAAACTGAATGCTGCCATACCTACATGGCTCCTTAAGCCATGTAGATTACCAGTGCTCAAAAACACAAAGACACAGCAGCCTTCATTGGCATTTACCATGGTGGGTTCAAGCTGGCTAAGTTTGCATTTCTGCTACTTAACCAACAATGGGCCTCACTCTCCGCTATGAGCCTAGCCTATTCAGCAACAGTTGAAACAAGAATATCAGGACTGCTCATCTTCACTATCAGCTCAACTGGTTTTGGAATCGCCATGGAAACACATGTGGGTGTATCTATGAAAGTGTTTCCAGGAAGGATGAACTGAGAAGGGAAGACCCACCCTGAATGTAGGTGACATCATCCCATGAGATAGAGCTCTAGACGACATAAAAAGGAGAAAGAGAGATAAGCACCAACATTCATCTCTGTCTGCTTCAGACTATGGATGTGATGTGATCATGGCCATGGTTCACCACCATGACAGACCTCACTCTCAAACAGTGAGCCAGAATAAGCCCCTTCCTCTCTCCCCTTCCCTCCCTTCCTCTCTCCCCCTCTTTCCCTCCCTTCCTTCTTTCAGTTGTTTATGTCAGGTGTTTTTTCACAGTGATAAGAAAGTAGCCAATTATTTGTAGTATTAAATAATTAACTGATTACTTTCTTATTATCATATAATAATTCTAATGGTTTAAAATAAGCAAGTGATCTATATCTTTCTTCCTAATTGACAATGGTGATGCCAGTTTAGATTAATTGTAAATATAATTTCACCTTTCTCTCTTTATAACATAGATTCTATATTATTTCTTCAAAATAAAAACATAATTTTAAAGCACATAAATTACTATTGATGCTTAATTGTCAATAAATATATATTTAACCCATGTACTTAAAAAAAGGAAAATAAGTAACAGAAACATGTGCCTTATCTTTCTCCCTCATGAGGTCTAAGTAAAAGGATGTCACCATTTTCAGAGGCATCTTTTATCCCAGGAGTCCTTTCTGTCCCCACAAAAACTCCTGCCCTCTACTTCTCCCTGCTTTCCCTCTCTCTTTTTTTTTGGACCTTGAACAGGGAAGAAATGTTATTTCAATGAGGAAATCAAAACTCTAATCCTGCTTTTCTTTGGTAGCCATGGCTCCAGGCCAACAGCAGTTCACAGGAGGGGACATTCTCTTCTGTGTCTCCAGAAAGAAGATGAAACCTGGCATGAAATGATTAGAGAGAGATAAGACATTTCAAAATTTGGGGCACAGCTGAATACCAAAACTGTATCAGACCATAAGCCAGATGTTCCCAGAACTTTTCATCCATTTTTTTCTGCTTGAAGAAGTTTTTATTCATAAAGAAAACAGTGAGCAGAAATTGCTATCACAAAACACCAATTCATGGTTTATGGTTATTTAAAATGAGCCAATTTGAAAATAATCAAAGATGTGTATGTTGATTTATAGCAAACGTTGTTTGTTTCTGTGGTATTTATCATTTGTATAATATAAAAACATCCCCAGTGGATTACCATAAAGGATTTGTTATATAAACAACAGTACTTTCATTTGATGGATTGCTATGTGGCCATTAAAAATCACATTGTTGAAGAATATTTAATGACTTGAGAAACATTTGCAATATTTTTAAAGCAAGAAAATCATGTTACAAAGTAGAATTGTGGTGAGATCATATTTAGGTCGTTATAACTCAGGTTATCAGCTGAAACCTCCTTTGCTTTGAGATCCAAGATTAGCTCAAATTCCCAATCCCAGAACTCTTTGGTTCAAGTCCCAAGATGTTTAGTGATGTTTTACAGCTCCACCTGCCATTGCTTCCTCTACACCCCAAGTTCAGAGCAAAACTCAACCTACCTCATCTGTCTGCAAAGCAAAATCCGTAGATGCAAAACCAAGGATGTCACTATTCCTCTTACCTTCAGTGCTTAGGAGTTGGAATGAAACTCATGAAGGAGACAAAAGAGCTATGGACAAGCTATTGTAATATGAATGGAAAACTTATGTCCATCCCTAAGTGAGGAGCCATGAATACAGCCTTACTAGATAAAGAGAACCATGTACACATAATTATGAGTCTAGATGGCTTCTCCTTGAATTAATGTGACTCCAACCCAATGACATGTTTCTTCATAAGGGTCTGAAAAGCAACAGAAGAGATGGCTCAGCAGTTAAGAAAACTCATTGCTCTTGTAGAGGACCAAGGTTCAGATCCCAATACCTGCATGGCAGCTCACAAGCATCTCTAACTCTACTTCCAGTGGTTTTCATTGCTAATGCCTGCTTCTAGCCTCTGTGGGTACTGCATGTATATAGCACACACACATACAAGTAGGCAAAACACTGGGGCACATCAAATCAAAATAGTAATAAAGAATGTGAAGAGAAGACTGAGATAGACACAGAGCAAAGGCCACAAAGAGGTAGAGGTGGAGATTAGGCATGCTCCCATGGCCTGATTGCAGACCCACCGGAAGCTTGGAAGTGCTGGGTAGTAGCTTCCTCTAGAGCCTTCAGAGGGGCCATGACCCTGCCCTTATGTTGACTTCAGACCTTAAGAGGATGTGTTCCTGACATTCAGGCTACCTGGTTTGTGGTGATCCAATATCCCTGGGAACTTACATAATAAATCACCTTTGCAGAAATGCCACAAATGATAGCTCTGCATTCTCAAAAGGCCCTCCCTCCCTCCACTCACCTCCATGGAGCCTCATTCACCACACAGGTGGGTCCTTGGGAGTCTCTGAGTTCTCTCAGCTTACCTTCTCTGCTTCTCTCCTTACTGTCCCATAGATGCCTCTTCTCCCTCTGTTCTCAAGTTAGCATCTCACAACTCAGTCTGCCTTCCTCTCCCTGAGTCTGTCCATATTTCACCCACACTTTTCCCATCTCAGCAAGGGCAGCTTCCTCCTTCTAGCAGCATAGCATGGAGGCTCTGGACTCCCTGCACTCTGCTCTGGGACTCAGCCATAGTCAGAAGTCTTGGTAGCCACTGTCTAACCACTTCCACCTGGCTCCATGACAGCTCACCTGGTCCAAGCCACCACCTACCTGGATTGCAGCCATTCTCCAACATCTCCCCAAATCCACCATTTCCTCCTTATAGTCCTATGATGTCAGCTTCAACTGTCAACTTGACACAACCTAGTTACCTTGAAAGAGACGCCCAATGAGGAATCACAGAGATCAGATTGGCCTGACGGTGTATCTTTCCAGGACTGTCTTGATTATGTTAATTGATGTGAGAATACTCTGTCTCCATTCCCTTGGTTTGGACTGAGTATAAAATGCATGCATTTCTCTCTGTTCTTTACTGTGGCTGTTGACTACCTGCTTCAAGCTTCTGCTACCATGGCATCCCTTTTTGTGATGGACTGTAACCTGGAACTGAGAGACAAAATAAACCCTTTCTCTCCTAAGTTGCAGTTTTGTTTTGTTTTCTTTTCTTTTCCCAGAGTACTTTATCACTAAATAAAAATCCCAGAGCCAGGTTTGGGATACCTCCCCTCAAGTTGTTGGCCAGGGGCATCCTGGAGCCTCTCCAAAACAATGCAGGCTATTGCCATTGCCCTTGGTTACCCACCAGAACCTGCAGATACCACTTGTGGTCACAGGGCATGAGGAACCCAACAGCAAGAACACTGACTGGAACACAGTAAGCACTCAGTACACGAGTGCTGAACTATGAACTCAAAAGTTAACTCTCCAGTACTCCCAGGGTTAGTGTATCTTTTTTGCTTATTCTTTGAGAGCAAAGAATTTTGCAAACAATCTCTGCACTTGACTTTGAGTTTTGAGTCTGTATTAACTTCCACCCAGGACAAAGATGCTTTTCAAATGAGGACTGAATGTATCCCTCATCTATTGGGTAGAGAGATGCCAACACTCCCATTTTAACTACCTCCTATGTTGGAACTCATGTGAACCCAAGTCACCCTCCTTGGTTGGAGTCAGTCAATATCCATGCAATAATGTTTTACTCATATGTACCTGGAGCTATATGAACCTCTGATAGTATAAGCTATAAATCATTCTGTGGTGGTTTGAAAGAAAATGGTCCACATGGAGAGTGGCTCTATTAGGAGATATGACCTTGTTGGAATAGGTGTGGTCTTGTTAGAGGAAGTGTGTCACTATGGAGACAGGCTTTGAGGTCTCATATATGCTCAAGATATGGCCCACTGTTTCAGACCACCTCCTGCTGCCTGCACATGATATAGAACTCTCAGCTACCTCTCCATCACTCTGTCTGCCTGCATGCCACCATGTCCCACAATGAGATAATAGACTAACCCTCTGAAAATATAAGCCACCCTATTAAATGTTTTCCTTAATAAGACCTGTTGTGGTCATGGTGTCTCTTCACAGCAATAGAAACCCTTACTAAAGTTGGTACCAGGGACTGGGATATTGTTGTGATAGGCTTGACCATGCTTTTGTTTGGAGGAATTTGGACTTTGGGAATTTGGGTTAGAACAGCAGTGGAATGGTTTAAGGACTGCTTAATGGGCCATACCAGTAGAAACATGGAAGACAGTAGTGCTAAGGGTGATTTGAACTGTGGTGGGTTGACTCAAGAGGTTTCAGAGGAGAAGAATTTTAGTATGCTGCCTAGAGATCATTCTTGTGGTATTTTGGTAACAAATGTGGCTGCTTTTTGTGCTAGTCCAAAAAGTCTGCCTAAGATGAAAGTGAAAAGATTTGAATTACTTCTCTTGGCAGAGGAAATCTCTAAACAGTTTAGCATTGACTCTGTTGTGTGATTATTACTGGTCACCCATATATATTTATAATACTAATAAAATAGTAAGAAAATGTAAAATTTGAGGGGGAAAAATGAGCACCAGGAAGTGGAATGGAGATAAATCCTGTGTTCAAAGAGATAAACAGATTAAGAAATGGAATAAAGGGAGTAGTAATCTTGTGGTAAGATCCCACCCAGCTAAATTTCCAACTTGTGAAAAGGAATTAAAGAAAAGCTTAGAGCCGGATGTGGTGGTGCACGCCTTTAATGCCAGCACTTAGAAGGCAGAAACTGAGGATCTCTGCCTTTGAAGCCAGCTTAGTCTACAGCAAAGTTCCAGAATAGCCAAGCTTAGGCAGTGAAGGGAACTATCGAAAACAGAAAGGTGGTGAAGATGCAGCTGAGTGAGATCGCCATGTTCCAGCCCCAGCAAGCAGCAGAGCTTGGCAGCTTCAGCCACATGGTTCTGGCTTTAAGGATAGAAGAAAGGGGTTATGGGATATTCCTCCACAGGTAAGGAAAGCCACTGAGGCCCAAGAGAAAGAAGTGTGTTGCAATCAACAAAGCTGAAAGAAGTTGGAGATTTAAAGAGTGCTTTGACATCGGACATGGAGATGCAAAGTTTGGAGTCAGCCCAGCTGGTTTTCTGTTTTGCTTTGGTCCGGTATTTCCTCTCTAGACTCCCTTTCCTACATTTTGGAATGATAATGTATTTCCTGTGCCATTATGCGTTGAAAGTATGTGATCTGCATCTTGATTTTGATTTTACAAGTGACTACAGCTTAGAGATTGCATGAATCTCAGAAGAGACTTTTAAGTAAGTTTCAGACTGTTATAGACTTGGGGGCTTTTGAAGCTGGACTGAATGCATTTTTGCTTTATGATATGGCTACAAGCCTTTGAGGGCCAGGGAGTAGAATGTGGTGGTTTGAAAGAAAATGGCCCTCAAAGGGAGTGGCACTATTAGGAGGTGTGACTTGTTGGGGTAGGTGCTGTCTTGTTAGAGGAAGTGTGTTAGTGTGGAGACAGGCTATGAGGTCTCACATATGTTCAAGATATGGCCCAGTGTCTCAGACCAATTCCTGCTGCCTGTACAAGAAGTAGAACTCTCTGCTACCTCTCCAGCACCACGTCTGCCTTCATGCCATTATGTCCCACCACAATGATAATGGACTTAACCTCTGAAAATGTAAGCCACCCCATTAAATGTTTTCCTTAAGAGCTGTCATGGTCATGGTGTCTCTTCACAGCAATAGAAACCCTAAGACACATTCTAACTTTATTAGAGACTGGTTTTTAGTTAACATAAGCTTTCAGAGTCTGGGGTTTCTGGTATACAATAACAGGTTGCAATTCTTGCCCCCAATACAACATGTTGTAGTTACAAACCCCAGTTACATGCCATAATATTAAAAAGCAGTTTCTTCAATTCACCAGCAGCAATGAGATAGTAAATGGGCAGGGCATTTGGATGAACTCCAGAACAAGTTATAGAGTCTCTATCAGGGTGGGGAAATAGCTCAGGGAATAACGTGTTTGATGTACAAACACGAGGACCTAAATGCAAATTCCTAGCACCCACATAAAAGCCAGACTCATGTACATTTGGGAGTTATCAACCTAGGGGCCACAGGTGAGAGAAAACAAGACAACTGAAGGCTTCCTTAAGGAGAAGGATGATAGAGGGTGAAGAAATGCTGGTGTTTGCGTCGTGGGTTTTAACCCACTAGGAAGTGGCAAAGAACCAAATAAAGAACATGGATAAGAAGGAGAAGGGAGATGGTAACTCAAAGGAGGAGAGAGAGTTGCGAGAGTGGAGAGTGAGTAGGAGTATGGATTAGAGGAGAAAGGACTCTATAGGAATAAAGGTCAGAGACAAACGATTTTTTATAAATATGGAAGCCTCAATACACCGGAGTTTCAGTGTGTCTGACATGGCTGAATCCCTAATGAGACATCTGTGCCCAAACTACAAATGAGCCATACATGTGCACAGACATTCCTTCAGATTGAGCCTGAGTACCAACCCTATCATTTCCCTAGAAATGCCACCAGAACAAACACACTCCTCACAAATGAGGATGCAGACACCTGCAGAGCTTGGCCTCCTTGTGGTGCCCTGTCTGTTAACACTGTTTTATGACCACAGATGCCAAGGGAGAAGAGCATTAGGCTATTCTGTGGGTTAGGAAAACACAATAAATATTGATTCGTGCATATCTAAAAAGACTAAAGTAATCCTGATATAAAATGATCCTTGCGGTCAAGATCTCCAGAGCAAATTGAGAGCATGGGAAGGCAGGGGGAGCTACGAGAATGAGAAGGGAAGAAGAGGAAGGATGCAGAGGTCATGAGGGAGCAGAAAGGTTGAGTCAGGGGGAGAATAGAAGAAAAGATGTGATAGGTAGGGTTTTAGTTGGGGGGGCGGTAGGGGAGGACAAGAGGGAGAAGGGAACTGGGATTGTCATATAAAACAATCTTGTTTCTAATTCAAATAAAAAATCTGAAAAGAAAAAAAATAAAAAATAAAATTATCCTTGCAGTCAGCAGAGGGATGGAAATGCATACAAGTCAACTCTTGGTTTCAGTGCAGCCAATTAGAAGCCGTTTATTATTCAGAGCTCATGAAGAGTTCTACTCTGCACTTTTTTTCTCATTGCTCTGAGAAGGAAGGAGGAAAGAGAAGAGCCTCAGGGGCAGAGCCAGGGCATCGAGACAGTGGAGCAAGAGAATTAAGCTTTTTGGCTCCTACATACTTTCCCACGTTGATTTTGACACCCTTGACATACTTCTGTGGGCATGTCCAAGGTGATAGGCCATCCTGTCTTCTTCCACTTAATCATCCTTGAAATTATAATGAGATTGTCGTAATATTTTTATGACAGTGTTATTGATGTATAATTCACACATTACACAATCTATTCACTCAGCGTGTTCAATTCAGTAACTTGTATTTACAAAGTTATGTAACCACAATCACATTTCATCACCCCAGAAAGAAACACTGTACTCCCCAGCAGTCACCCTTCCAAATCCCCTTGCCTCTAGACGCCACCCGGGTGCTTTCTATCTCAGTGGATTTGCCTATTCCGGCAAATTCTACAAGTGAAATCATGCAATAGGTAGTTTTGTCTCTGGCCTCTTTAACTAATGAGAACACAAGTACCATGTTTTTATGGTTCATCCAAGTTGTAACATGCATTGCTATTTCACTGCCTTTTATGGCTGGAATGTGCCCCATTAATTGGACATAACACACTAAACATTCCGGATACTTCCAGTTTGGAGCTGCTTAGAACCATGCTGCTGTGAACATTCTTGTGAAAATTTTATGCATTTAATCTTCTGTTGGGGGACAGGATCTGGCCTCAAACTCTCAATAATCCTCCTGTTTCAACCTCCAAATCCCTGGGATTGCAGGCCTGTGCTACTGTACCTGGCTCTACACATCTAACTTTGAACAGATGGGGTATCTTTGGGGACACAGCCACTGCCTCATTTCAGGAAGGATACAAGTCTCTTCAGCCCTGAATACAAAGCCCATACTTTTGATCTTGGTTTATTTCCTCTATGTTTAGAAGTTTAAAGATGCAAGCATGAAGACCTGTGCTCAGATTCTTAGCATCCACGTAAAAATACCAGGTGGACTGCACACATTGCCATAGAGGGTGGGAGGAGACGGAGTTAGGAGATCCCTGGGGATTACTGGCTGCCAGCATAATTCCCAGTTCAGATTGAGACCCTGCCTCACAGGAATAGGACTGAAGTTTATACAGCAGAGCACCAGATGTCCTCCTGTGGCCCCTGTGCATCAGTTTGTGTACCTACATACACATGTGCGCAAAAATGCACAAACACTGATTACTTCAAATGAACTCTTCACTATAAGTAAGACTGGCTGTGACAACTCTCAGCTGGTCACACCAGTCTACTTGAAAGCCACCATCTCCAAACATATGGCCCTTAGGAAAAGATATATGTAAAGATATATGTGGATTCTGCCAGGAAAGCGTTGACAGATATCACTCTGAAGAATGTCTAGAAGCAATCAGACTTACTCCGAGGAACAGGCTGTGGTCTGAATACTCAGGTCCCTCTGAAGTCATACACTGAAACCCTCACCCAAAGCAATAGTATTAAAGGCTGGGTCTCCATGGTAACTCAGTCATCAGCAAAAATGGTGTCCTTTAAGAAAAGCCCAGCAAGCTGGCTAGCACTGCTCCTACAACGTGAAACCCAGCAAGGAGAGAGTATCTGTAAGCCAGGAAGCTGTGTTGGCTCTCTGAACCTGGGATTTTCACATTCTACTTGCTATGGATATTTTGATCACTCTCTGTCACTCCTGAGACTGACAATAAAGTTTATCTTGGATCAGAGGGTAGAGCTAGCTATTAGCTGACCAAAATTAGCCACAGAGGTTTTGGAGGAGCCATAACATGGACATAGAGACACAGAAGTGGTAGGGAGAGGCTTAGAAAGAGGCTTGGCCAATTTGGAATCAAAGAAGGAGAGAGAAGGCCAACTAGTTGCTTCTCACTCACTTCTCTGATCAATCAGGTTTTTACCCCTATATCTGACTCCCAAGTTTTATTTAATAATAGAACAATGTAAACAGTTGTTTCATCTGCTGTTTATGCTTCTGTTTGTTAGTCCGTGGTAGTCTATACAGTAACCTGAAGAGGGCTGCAGGATACATTAGGGTAAGGGTGGCACGTGGGAATCAGGGCTGTGTTTCTCCTTCCTTTGATTCCATCACTCTCCATGCTGCTGGACAGTCCCAGCACGTGGACAAAGTTTCCCCTTCAGATTCAGCAGGCCTGTGCTACCTGAAAGAGCACCGCACTTTCTTCCCATCACAGACATGCCCTCTCCACTCTGCAAGTCAGACTCTGGACCCTTGCTTCTACCAAGCTTTCCCTTGTCTCCCTTCTCTTTGGGAAAATGCCTACCCATGTTACTGGATTTCACCTCACCTTCCACTTTCTCCCATGATAGTTCAGGGATCTGTGTCCAAGGAAACCAGGAGAGTTGGGAGATACTGGACAGAGAGTCTGCATGGACACCCTCAAAGGTGTGTAGCAGAGGCCACAGCTGTCCCACTGCCATGCCTCTACTTGCCACATCTATGCATGCATGCCCAACTTGCAAATGCAGGTACCTTAGTGTGTGTGCATTATTTTGGGGGGGAAGTTGGAGGTGACAGAATAAGTATATCTCAGGACCACTCTCAATGATAACCAGCATGTACTGGTGAACAAATAGTAAATGGTCATACCTGTAAGGTAGGATAGCTCTGAGAAGGGTCTTGAGATCTCCCAGGGGACCAAGCTCATTAGCATGAGGGGTGACTATCTGTCTCCTGTGAGGCAAACTTTTGGTTTTTGTTAATTATTCCTGTCACTGAGACAGAATACTTCATGGAGAAGACATGGTGGGTAGAATGAGTCCATGATAGTGGACGTGTCCAAGGTTGACCTCTCATGTGGTACTAATCAGAAAGGGGAGAGACTGAGCCAGAACCAGAAGTGGAATATATTCCTCAAAGGCCCACCCCAATAGTCTATAGCTGAACCTAGCCCTCATCTCCTCATGGTTCTACAGCCTCCTAAAACAGCACTATCAACTGAAGACCAGCTCTTGAAATTCATGAGCCTGTAGGGGATGTTTCACAACCAAACCATGATCCTATTGCACGTACTCTCAATCTCAAAGCCTGGTTCTAGAAAAATGAAAACACAGACATGGTCACAGGCTTAGAAAGGTATAGTCACAGTCCAGTCACACCAGAACTCATCCAGACACTTTTCAGAGATATACTTTCCCAAGTGTGTGTGTGGCAGGGTCAGAGTTTACCTATATACCTTCCCACTGAGGCAAGAATCATTCATGACTCATTTTTAAATGAGATTCCAAACAAGCAGGTCAGGAGCAGATGGCTCCCAGCAGATGCTCATGATGGTACAAGCATCATTGGTATTGAGTTGCTACACAGCAGTTGCAGTAGGCAATAGAACCCATGCTGTAACACCACCATTACCGTCACTCAGGACAGACTGTTTTCCTTCTAGCCACATTGTCCCTGCTCTCACACTGATACTAGGTGCCCATCACAGGCTACTGTTTAATAAGGATACACTATAACGCAGTGAAGAGAACACATTTCCCCCACTCCAATACTTCCTACTCTTTTAGCATGTGCTCTTTTACTATTTCATCTTAGCACAAAGGTCAGACTGCTGGTAAAACAGAAAAACCTTCAAAATATTGTCTCAATAAACCTATGCTTGTGGTAAAATTGTTATGAAGAAGCACACATGCAAGTGAACACAAGCTAAAGAGAAAACCTAGATATGATCTGTTGTTTGTGGGACTAGAGAGGTGACTTCACGGTTAAGAGTTCTTGTTGCTCTTGCAGAGGACTTGAGTTTATTTTCCAGCAACCATGTCAGGAAGCTCACAACCACCCATAACTCCAGCCGCGGGAGTGCTGGCACTCACTTCTGGCCTCCTCGGGCACCTGTGCTCATGTTCATGTAGCCACAGACAAACACACATGCATATATTTTTAAATTTCTGTGTATTACATTAATGTTAATATTTTGTTGTAATACTATTCTATAGTTTCATAAAGAGCTGCTACTGAGGGAAACTGAGCAAAGCATATATGGGAGCTCTTTGTATTATTTGTTAATAGTTATTTCAATTAAAACTCATATATATGTATATGATCGTACATAACAGTTAAGCTACCTGGATTAGCAAAACTAGTGAGACAGTTTTCCTTCCATGAGGCCATTCAGGAATCTAGTTTTCTCTGTCTTATTTCCATCTTCATACACAGAGTTGAAGCCAAGTTGACAAGTATTCTGGTTTTCTTTCCTGTTTCTGTGATAAAGTACTGACCAAAGAAATTTGAAGAGAAATTCACTTTACAATTCCAGGTTATAGTCCATCACTGAGGGAAGACAGGACAGGAACAAAGCACAGAAACTGGAGGCAGGAGCCACTGTTGAAGGCTGCTTACTAGCTTGCTCACTGGGCAATGTTCAGCCATCTTTCTTATATATCTCAGGCCCACCTGCCTAGGGATAGTGCCACCCACAGTGGACTGGACCCTCCATCAGTCATTACTAAAGACAATCTCTCACAGACATGGTCACAGACTATTCTGATCTGGGCAATTCCTCAGTTGAGGTTTTCTCTTCACAAGTGACTCTTGGTTGCACCAAGTTGACAATAGAGATTAACCAGCACAGTGACCACTGATTTCAGTTCATGAAAAGGAAAGGGGGACAGGGGACAACCTGCTCTTTTTAACATATGATGCAGGAATTAAACACATCATTTCAATTGCACTGTCCTAGAAAGAACTTAGCCACATGGACACACTACAGTGAAGCCAAAATAGTATAGTTTTTATTATGAATGACCATGTAGACCAGTAAAATACCATCAATGTAAACAATATTCCACGAATTACAAAGCGGTTGCCTTAATTGATACAGTGTTTTTGATGTGTTCCCAAAACACCTTCTTTTGGGTAGAATATTTGACATTCTATATTTTTCTGTCCTGACATTGAATGGGACCAGATTCCACCTATGTTAGACCAAATAATGTCCCTCAAAGTGTCCACATTCTAGTGTTTAGAACCTGGGAATATAATTTAACATGGCTTTGAAGGGCTTTGAAGACTGGTTAAGTTATAGATTGTTAACAAGTGACTATTGAGGATTATCAATATGGTCCCTAAATAGAGAGAGTGAATAAAGTAGATTAAACTCAGAAGAGAGAAAGGGTCATGGCATGTGCTAATAGAAGAATTTCAGCTTCTATGCTGATTTGAGATGGAAGGGCCATGAGTGAAAGTGAAGAGATGCAAAGAATAAGCTCTAGAGTTGACAAGATGGCTCAGTTGGTAAAGGTGCTTGCTGCTAAACCTGACTACCTGAGTTATATCCCCAGGACCTACCTATATTCCTATATTATGGTGGAAAGAAAGAATAATTCCTAAAGGTTGTCATTTTATCTACACACACACACACACACACACACACACACACACACACACACACACAGCATACACTAAGTATATTTTTAAAAATTTAAAGAACACAGTGCTCAAAATTGGAATAGACAAAGAAAATTCTCCTGTATCTCTTTCACAGGTAGCCAAATCCATACCTTGACTTTAGTCATGTGAGAATCACTTCCAACTCCTGCCTCTGGAGTTATAAGAGAGCAGATTTAAGGCTTAAAGCTGCCAAATTTATGTTAATTTGTAACATCAGACATAGATAGGACTAATCATCTAGTTCCAACTTATCAGACAATATTTTCCAGCTCTACTGATTAAGTGGTCATCACATGATCCATGGCTAGACAATCAGAGTCTTCCTTGAGACTTTTAGTAGAACAGAAAGCTTCCCTTCTAAAGGGTCTAGGAAATGGGGAAGGTGCTAACTTTAGTTGCCAATAGACTTTATCTTTTTGCCACAGTAAAGAGGCCAGCTAAACATTAGCAAAGTGGGCTGAGAAATCCCTGAATGCCTTTGATTTGCCTGTAATAGGATGAATTTGTATGATTTGCAGTTCAAAAATGAGTAACATAGCTGGTACCTGTGCTCCTCAATTCCTGAAAGTACTAAAGAGTGAAGTGACAGGCATACGCTTCAACAATTTGAGTGGACTTTTTTCTTAGGGAAAGATACTGATTGGATAGTCATAGGTCATGTGACCATCTCAACCAATCACTGAAAGTAGGACATGAGACAGCTCTTGGCCAGGATGCTCAGGATAACATGAAGTTTCCTATTTTCTTTTTGACATTTTCATGCATGAATATAATTCATTTTAGTCCGTCTCATCCATTATCCTGTCTCAATCCCCACCCTTCTCCCAGTGAAACCGTTCTCCACAACTGTGTGTGTGTGTGTGTGTGTGTGTGTGTGTGTGTGTGTGTGTGTTCCACTGTGTTTAAATAGGGCTGCTCGTATGAGCATTGGTGGGTGGTTATTTACTGAAGTATAGGCAACTTGTCAGTGTTCACTGACAAAAGTGAGATCTCCTCTCCCAGTAACTATTAGTAGTCCCTCAAGGAGGGGTGGGTCCTTGTGAGCCCCTCCCCTTTCTACACCAAAATGTTGATGGTCCTGGTCTTGTGTGGGTCTTCTGCAGGTAACCATGCTGCAGTGAGTTCATGAGACATGTCCAGAAGACCCTATTTTCCGGCAGTCCTTTCCAATGTTGCTCTGGCTCTTACGGTCTTTCTGGCCCCTTCCCTTATGTGATGTTTCCTGTGTCTGGGGCTGGGGTAATATAACTGTCCCCATTTAGGGCCAAGCACTCCACAGCTACTTATTCTCTATGCTTTGACCATTTGCAAGTCTCTGCTTAACTGTCATCCCCTCAAAAAGAGACTTCTCTGGTGGGGTACTGAGAGCTGAGCTAATCTTACAACATGAAGTTTTAATCAGCACTGTTTAAATACATCATTTAATTTGTACTGAGAAAAGCAACCATTCTAATAAGATATTGCAAAGTTTTTTTAAGGAAAAAGAAAACCATTGACCCAGATAGGATGCTTGATAATTCTTAATAAGTGCTATAAATGCTCATAAAAGAATGTGAAGATGCTTAATTGCTGAATAAATGAAATATAAACATTCATTAAGTTACTCAGAGAGTTCTTTAATATGGAGTGGGGAAATCATTTTATCAAATGCACTGTAAGTAATAAATGCTTATTTCCTTTTCTAAAACAAATTAATTCTTGAAATTGTTAACCACCATTTAAATGTTGCTTGACTTTTGTCTATTTGTTTCCCCTCTTTTAATTTTTTCCTTGTTGGTGTGAGGAAACTCATTCATCCAAGAGAGAGAGTAGCAAACAGTACAAGACACCAAGCACAGGGAGTTGGGACCTGAAACTGTGACTTTCAATTCCAGTCCTGTCATTCATGATTTTCTGTGTCTGGCCAAGTCACTTAACTTGATTGATTTCCAAAGGGTGTGGGGGAGGGTGACTATTTTTTTTTAATTTATTATGTATACAGTATTCTGCCTGCATATATGCCTGCAGGCCAGAAGAGGGCACCAGATCTCATTACAGATGGCTATGAGCCACCATGTGGTTTCTGGGAATCGAACTCAAGACCTATGGAATAGCAGCCAGTGCTCTTAACATCTGAGCCATCTCTCCAGCCCAAGGGGTAACTATTTTTAAGATTTATTTTTTTATTCCAATGTGTGTGCATGCTCAAGTGTGCACATGTGTGTGCATGAGCAGGTTTTTGTGCAAGCTTGTGTGTATAGTGCATGCACATGAGTGTGTGGATTCATGCTTGCTGACTTCAGACTGAGTCTCTCACTAAACCAGAAGCTCAGCCTTTTGGCTCGACATTCTGGCCAGCAAGCTCTTGGGATCCATGTGTCTCTGCCCCACCCCCCCAATGCTGAGGTTACAACAAGCACAGCCGTTGTCAGCCTTTTACATAGCTACTGCGGATCCACACTCGGATTTCCAGAGTAAATGATCGTGCCCACCAAGCCATCTTCACCGCCCGACTGTGACTATTGTATAGCCTTCACTCTCCAGCTCAGAGCAGTGCTTTTCAACCTGAATGGTGCCTAGAATTATTTGGGGATATTGCTAAGGTCAGTCACAGCCCAGGCCCAACATTTCTAATAAGCTTCAACATGATGCTGATAATATTGCTCCAAACTTTAGAGAAGTGAGATTTTGGGGTGTCAGTCAAGCTCACAATGATCCCTTTTATACTTTTTTAAAGATTTAGTTATGTGAGAGCAAGTGCACATGTATTATGGAGCATATGTAGACACACAGAGGACAATGTTTAAGACTCTCTTCTCCCTCCCAGGAATCAAATCCAAGTACTCAGGCCTGTATCATGTGTTTTTACCTGCTGCTGTGTCTCTCCAGTCCTCACAATTATTTCTTCAGAAACTGCTCCAGTTCACAGTGGTGGGTTGGGCATCCTGGCTCCTCCCCCAGCACCACCACCTTGCCACAGCAGGTTACAGAAAAGGGATTTTCTGATCCAAGCTGGGTCAAAAGAACATCTCGTCCGCTTGGGAATTTGAACAGTGACAACTAGAAACATAACATTTGTTCATTTGTTTCACAAATTTTAAGAACGGGCTAAGGAGCAGGGAAGGGATTGAAGAATTTTGAGCTTTTAAGTGGGATTATTGGGGAAAGCCACACATGTGCTCCCCTTCTGCGGTGATTTTTGAGTCCACATGTTGAAAAGCACAGCAGAGCAGGTAAAGAAAGCTTGGCTCAAAATAAATAAATAAATAAATAAATAAATAAATAAAAAGAAAGAAAGCTTGGCTCTGAGAATGAATACAGGCACATGAGCACTCTGTCCTTCCCTGCAGGCAGAATTTGATGGTAATGAGAGGAAGAAAGACATTTTTATTGCACAAAACCACTAAGGTTTGGGGGATATTATGCAATACCTAATGGACAAATACAGTTAGTTGTTCAACCCTTCCTGGAATCCTAAAATTTGCCCTAGTTAGACTTAGGATGTTCCCTTGGGATTGCCTTCTCCTATTCACTACCCCAGAACAGGAGAGTTTGTGCTAATTTGATAAGCTAATAGGTGTGAACATGACTCTCAAAGTATAAAATGACGAAAAACTCTAAGGAAGCCTGCCAAAAATGTGCTCTTTCTGAAATGTGCTGTGATCTAGATAATTAATTGGGAAAACAAAACAAAATGACTATTGACATGGAAACTCATATAAGGTCAATTTCTTTCTCTGGTCTTTTCTAGCTTAGATTTCTTGTTCAGGCTCGAAATCTACTAACTAGCAGTGAGAACTTGGGGAGTAATTATAAAGTTCATAATTTTCCTTTCAGATGTAAATGTTTATATTTTAAGAGTCCTTGGGGACAGAAGAATATTAACATTTAATATAACACTTTTCATGTTTACCCACACAGGATATGTGGGCGTCCCCTGGAGGATCCTGAAATTGTACAGAGGAAAACAATCTTCTATACTGCATTCCCTGAGGGCCTGTCTTCCATGGCTGCTGGTCTCAAGAGTACATAGCTGGTCTCCCAGTCCTGAGCATCCTTCGTCTTCTTTTCTATTTTTTATATCCCAAGGAGCCACAGAAAAGCTGTCCCTGTGGATCACTGACTACAAACCCTGTCCCCATTTCCTGAGGCCCATAGCCAGATCACAGCTGAAACCAGCTCACCAGGAAAGCCAGGGTCACATCAGCACTTCTTCATCCCGCCTCCATTCATTTTTGTGTATTGGGACTTGAGTTTACCCTTGTGTGTTTGTGCATATTCTTAAGAAAAACTAAGCAGTGGGGTGACATAATTCACATGAGCCCCTTTGAGTCCAAATGTGGGACCAGTTCTGTTGACAAGAAAAACACTTGAAGTCAAAACCTTCATCCTTCCAGTTACCAAAATGAAGCCCTCTGGCCCAGGGTCCCATATAAAGCATATATCTCTGTGGGTATGTACACAAACTGGCAGCTTTCAGTAAGCCCACAGCCCTAATGAGAAGGCATAAGGTGTTTCTAACAAGGAGAAAGCTAACTTCCTCTCCATGGGGCTTCTAAGTCCTTCAGGAACAAAGGTTTGTCTTGGCTTGTTACAGCTGGCTGAGCTGGAAAAATAGAAACCAGGGACACAACAGAACATATGCGCACATAGATACCAAAACTCATAGAAAACAGATTTTTAAAAGTTATGAGGAAGGAGGGAGGGGCTAGAGAGATGGGTTGGTGGTGAAAATTACTTAATTACTCTTGCAGAGGACCCAGGGTCCGTTTCCAACACCTACACGGTGGCTCACAACTGTCTGTAACTCCAGTTCTAGGAGATATGGTGCCCTCTTCTGACTTTTCTCAGGCACCAGGCATATATGTGGTACACAAACATGCAGGCAAAACATTCATACAGAAAACATAAAATATTTTTAAAGATACTTAGTGAATGCTCAATTACTTACAGACCTCCATCTATTGCCCATCCGTTCTCCACCCAGGTGTCCATCAACCCATCCACCCACCTACCCATCCGTTTACTCATCCTTCTATCCACCTATCCATCCACACATCTATCTACTCACCTACCCGCCTGTCTATCCCTTCATCCACCCACCCATCCATCCAAGGAAACAGACTGAGCCAAACCCCTTCTTTCATCAGTTCTGCACTCATTATCAGGGGCACACAAAGAGGTGGGAGCCTGGCAGCAGAAGATGAAGGTAGGAAGAAGAGTCTAGATGACCTCTCGAAGAACTCTGGAACACTCTAGCTGGGAAATTGGGGAAGATTAATAGAGTGACCTGCAGCACCACAGGTGAAGATTAACAGGCTCATCATAGAGACACGGGGAACCTCCCCGCTTCCTAGACAGACCCGGAAGTGGCTTCAGGATCCAGTTTGACAGCTTTTAATCCAGAGCAGCTTGGGCAGCAGGCACCAGAGTCTGAGTCTGCTCTCTCGTCCGTGCATCTACAAGCCACGCTGTCGTCTGCCTCTTGTGAGTGGACTGGGGTTGTTAGGGTTATCGTCACCCTCTTCTGGGATGGCAGGGCAATCCTAAACGCACTTTGATCGGGCTTGTGACAGGAGTCGGCTGAGGGTAATGGGTGGCAGCCAGCAGAGGATGACAGAAAGTGAAAGTGATGGTTGAGGGTGACAGGTGGCATTTGAGAGTTACAAGTAGTGGTTGAAGATAATAGCTGATGGTTGAGGGTGACAAGTGTCAGCTGAGGATGACTGGTACCTCTGAAGGTGACAAGTGGCTGTTGAGGGTGGTAAGTGACATCTCTGAGATATGGTTGTGAGTAGCACCAACCTAGATGGTAGGGACATGTTCTCTCTGTTTCCAAGGCACTAGTTCAGTTGAGCCATCTAGAATGTCAAGTTCTTAGACACCAGCTCTCCTATTTTTCCTTCGGCTTTTTTTTAATTTAATTTTACAGACAGAAGACTCCATGCACAGCCTCCCACAGGCACCAGCCAGAATCAATTCAAAGCTTTCTTTAATATCACATGGGGAAGGGGAGAATGTGACACTCTCTCTTTGTGACAAAAGGTTTGGATTTCCCAATTACAGTAGCAAACTGAGGTGCCAATTAAAATGATTTTTTTAATAAAAAGTACATATTAGATATGTGTTAGACAAGGTGCATGAGTCATATTTAGAAGGAGCCACTGGAATGATGATGTGATTAGGGCTTGTCCCAACACCTGTGTTAGGCCCTAGATATTGAGGTTAAGAGTCAGCCAGAACTGAGTCAAGCTCTGAGTACAGCTGAGTACAGCTGCTTGATTTGGAGCAAGGTATCAGAACTCTTTTCCTCGTCTCTGAGAATCAGATGAGTCTAATTGCTGCCTCAGATTTGTGCTTAAGCATCAGTGGTATTACCTCTAAAATCCCGTGCCTGTAATAAATAACACGTGTAGCCATAGTTGCTGTGGTTTGTGTTGTAGGGAGGAGGAGGCAAGGGTTCAGGATCACAGAAATAGCTGATGTAAATCTAGGACCCGTAGTTCATGATTCCCAGTATAAGAACTTCAAGCCGGGTGTCGGTGGCGCACGCCTTTAATCCCAACACTCGGGAGGTAGAGGCAGGTGGATCTCTGTGAGTTCGAGGCCAGCCTGGTCTCCAGAGCGAGTGCCAGGATAGGCTCCAAAGCTACACAGAGAAACCCTGTCTCAGAAAAAAAAAGAAGAATAAAAAGAAAAAGAAGAACTTTAATGCTGTGCCACGCACCCCACTGTCTGGAAGTAGAAGAGGCAGCTTCTCCTTTGCCCTCCTGAGTCATTACAGAATGTGCTGGTTGTGAAGTCAGCATCGACTCTGTACCTATTGCTTCAGGCTATGGACTCTTCCCAGCCCTCTAGGGCTGCTGTGGTTGGGCCATTAGTGATGGAGTCAGATGTCCCTTGGCCCCAGTGGATACATGAATCTCTGTATCCACTCACCACCCATGGAACTGATCATTCTTTTATCACAGTTTATTCACCTGCAAACTGGTCCCTGCTAATTAGCACTGTCTCTTTAGGGCAGTGATGAGCACTCAATAACATAATTTATAAACAAGTTGTAGTACAGTGCCCGGCACATTAAGGGCTTATGAAATGGCGGGCTTATGAAATGAAGGGCAGTGGTAGGATGGAGCAGTAGGCACATCATCTCTGAGATGGAAGGAGGCATGAGAGTAGCACAGAAGTCAAGGGCTATTGTTAGTTGAAAAGCTGAGGGGGGCTCACCTCCTAGAGATTACTGTCTCCAGTCTACCAGATGCTCCTTGTTTCTGAAGATGGTTCTAGAGGAGTCTACATTTGCATATAGTTTCCGTGGTAATTTGAAAAACAGGTTGGTAATAGCAGTTATAAAATGGTTTGGTGTATGAGAGCATGGCTTAATCAATAAGACACATGCCATAAGGTGCTTATCATACAAGCATGAGGACCCGAGTTTGATCCCCCAGGTGGCATGTATGTGAAATCCAGTCCTGGGAAGGTGGAGACAGCCAAATCAAATCAGTAAGTACAGGCAGGCAGTGAGAGACCCTGTCTCAAAAAACAAACAAAACAAAACAAAAACCTGGGGCTGGAGCTGGCTCAGCAGTTAAGAGCACTTACTGCTCTTCCTGAAGACCTGGGTTCAGTTCCCAGGGGTTCACAACCCCGTGTAACTCCAGATGCGGGAGATTCAGTGTCTTCTTCTGGCTTCCATGGCACCTGCACATATATGGCAGAAACTCACACAAGCATACACAGTCGCGTACATTTTTCTTAAATGATAAAATAAAAAGCAAAGAAGGAGGAGAGGAAGAGGAGGAAGAAGGGTGGCTCCTGAGAAACAACTGTTAAGGGTGAGCTCTGACCTCCACATGCAGGTACAAAAAAAATCACTCCATTTCATTCCTTTTTCGTCAGTGCTGTAAAGAATCGTAAGTGCCTTTTGTGTAACAGATATCTAGATAAGAGGAGTGTGCATGCATGCGTGGGCGGCTGGAATAAAAGGCCTGCCCCACAGAGGTGATGACTGTTGCTGCCCACCAGCCTCCATTACATACAGTTCCGTCTATTCTGCCTTTAGAGTCTATACTTCCCCTCTCTTTCACATCAGGGATTCTCCCTGTCACTGATAGCTACATATTCATCTTTACTGCATTATATAACACAAATGATTCCTTTGCACACCCTTCATGGAACACACACAGCACCAGCTCATAAGCCCTGTCATCTCACATGTTTCCCAGGACCCAGGACCATAAGGACATTTGCCTCAGATAAGCACTTTTTCAAAAACTAAAGACACCTAATCACAAGGTTACGCCCCCTGGAGGTGTTTAATTTTCCTTGTGATGAATTGGGCAGGGGGTGGGGAGACTACTTTTTTTTTGAAACACACTCTCTCTAGCCCAGGATTTTTTTGAGACACAGTCTCCATAGCCTATGATGAACCTGAGGTAGTAATCCTCCTGCCTCTGGCTCTCTAGTGCTGGGATGATAGGTGGGTGTTTTATCTATATAAAAACAGGCTTTGGGTTTGTTTGTTTGTTTGTTTGTTTGTTTTTAACAGACTGGATTTGAACTCTCTAGCCTGAATGTCCTAGCTCTACCTTCAGAGAGCTGGGATTATAGGCTTGCACTGCTATGCCCTGTTAATACAGTGCTGGGGGCAGGAACCCAGGGCTCCCTACATGCTAGGTAAGCCTCTACCTACTGAGCCCCAACTCCAGGCCAGCTGCTGTTAACCAGGTTCTTTAGGCAACTTAGCTCAGTGGTTGAGTATTTGCCTAGCATACAAGGCCCTGGGTCCTCTCCTCAGCACTACAAAAACAAACGGCCCACATCTAGCATGAGGGCATCTTAAACTCTTCCTGCTTCAGGTGTCATTTGCCAGATGCTAATTATGTCTGCATTGAGTCGAGATGCCAAGGGGTGAGCGGCATCATGGCTTTGAACCATGGGGCTGGAGGAACAGTGTGCATAATCTTGGGTTTTTATTACTGATCCTTGGATTTAATTATGTCTTTGTAAATCTCAAACACTCCCAGTCATATTTCATTACTTTCTGCCTCTAACTCCCCTGTGAGATATCAACTGTTACCCTCGCTTTACCTTAGCATTATCAAGAGGTCAGGCAGATTTTAAACTTCTTTCTTTCTCCTGTTGGTAATTAAGATTCCTTTTCTTTTCCTTAATCATGTGCTTAACTTTAACCTGTTTCTGAGAAAATGACAGCCCGGGTCAGATGCTGCCTCCCCCATCCCAACAGAAAAGCAATTACTGAGCTAAGCTGCATTTTGGAAGAGCCTCCAAGCAGTTACCATCATCCAGTGTGACCCCAAGAGGAGTCAGATGGAAGCTAAGTCAAAAAAAAAAAAAAAACAGACGCTCTAAGTAGCTGGAAATGGGAAACGGATGGAGAGTCTTTCTCCTCCTGCTTTAGTCCTCAAGGGGATTTCCTGGGGGTTCTACGGAGTGTTTGCTGATTTCTCTCTCTGTCTCTCTCTGTCTCTCTCTGTCTCTCTCTGTCTCTCTCCCTCCCTCTCCCTCTCTCTCTCTCTCTCTCTCTCTCTCTCTCTCTCTCTCTCTCTCTGTGTGTGTGTGTGTGTGTGAGAGAGAGAGAGAGAGAGAGAGGGGGGGGGATCCTATTTGCCTGCCTTCCTGCCTGTCTGTCAGAGGATAACCTTGGATATCATTCTTCAGGTACTATTCATATTGTTTTTTAAGGCAGGATCTCTTACCAGAATCTAGAACTCTTCAGTTAGGCTAGGCCAGCTGACTAGAGAGCTTCACTCTACCTCCCAGCCCAGGCATCGCAAGTGCATGCCATGATGCCCAGCTATTTGTTCACATGGGGTCTAGGTATAAACTCAGATTCTTGTGCTTGCACGGCTAACACTTTACCAGCTGAGCATCTCCACAGGCTCCATAGACACAGCTCCAGGAATTGCTCCTCGATGGGAGTCAGAATCATCTTCCATGTTCCTGCAGCATTTTGCATGTGTGTCACTCAGAAAAGTGACTTTGTTTCACATTTGATCTTGTGTTATGACTTGCATTTTCAATGTCTCTTGTTCTCTAGGCTCCATCCCACCTGTGGCACCATGGTGGGGAGGTGGTGGAATCTTTGGGAGGTGGGACCCAGAGGAAGGACATTAGGTCATTGAGGGTGTTGCCCTTTAGGGAACTACACAGCCTCTTCCTCCCCTGCTTTGCCCCTGCACCCCCAGCACCTCATCATATGCCCCAAAACAACAGAGAAAACTGGCCATAGATTTATATTCCTGTAGCAGCTACAGGCCAGAATACAGCTCTCTTGAGAAGTCTCAGATGCTTATCTTGTTCTTTAGACATTGGCAGAAGTCTCTTTTCCCATAATAAGTGCCACAGTGCCAGAGCCCCATGTCACTGAGCCTGGCTTCTGTCTCATTCTGTAACTCCACACTTTTTAGGAAGTTAAAATGGTAGCATTAAACCTAATGGACTACAATGACACCTTGAGGCCCTGCTCATTTGTGTCTGTCACAGTTTTATTAAACTGGCTATGTTTTGTGTTGTTAAGGATTATCCAGAAGTTTAGCAACTATTTATTGGGAATCTGTCCATTTCTGGGTTCAGTGAAGGAATAGCCCAGTGGAAAAGGAAGGACCCCTTTCTCATGGAATTTTTATCCTAGAGGAAGGAGTGGGACAATTTAAAGGCACACAGTTAGCCTTGAAGAAGGTGGAGAAGCTGTAGAGTAAGGAGAGCAGAGATTGGTGAGCAGAAGCCTCTCTGAGGAAGGTCTTACTGCTGAGGAAGCTACAGCTGGCCAGAACCTGCCAGAGCCATTTGCCACACTGTGCTGAGAACAGGGCACACCAGGGAGCCTAGCATGGTGCTGGGAAAAGGAGATACACTGGGCTCAAGCACAGAGAGTCGATAGCAGAAGAGTGGACTGTTGAGCCAGGTCACGGAGGTAAAGGTTGGAAGTCTGGAAACAGCAGTCAGCTGTCCCCAGCATGAGGGATTAAGTCATGAAATGGTGTCACACAGCAGAATTGATGACATTTGTTGCCATGGCCACTCCAGTTCCAGGTGTGAGCATTCTATTTTCAGAAAGCAAGATGGGTGTGTGACTTGGTGGTAGAGCACATACATGTCTTGCATGTGTGAGAGCTGTGTTCTAACCCAAGCACTGCAAAAGATAAGATGGCTCAGAGGTTAAGAGCACTCACTGCTCTTCCAGAGGTCCCCCCAGATTAGATTCCCAGCACCCACATGGCTGCTTTCAAGCTGTCTTAACTCCTATTCAAGGGCATTTGACACCTTCTTCTAACCCTCACAGGTACTTCATGCACATGGCACACATGAGAACATGCCGGCAAAACTCTCATACACATAAAATAAAAATAAAGAAATACACAATATGTGTTAGAGATATTGTTAGAAGGTAATACATTAAAGAGGTGCTCATTCATGTCTTGGTCTTCACAAATTTTCTTGTGATCCAGTTAGCCTCACTGGCTAGAAACACAATTTCTAAAACATGATGACCTCTGTAACCCTGTGTCTTGAGAGTTCTAAGCATGGCTGAATAGGAAATAATGAATTGACACACATCAGCGCTTAGAAGAAAGGAAACAAGTAATGGCATCTATGGTATAAACCACACCATGTGGTGTGTTTGGGATATTTAGTCTACATTATCTCATCTTGTCTTTATAGGCATACAAGCTTGTCCTTGGCTCAACTTTTTGGATGAAGCCACAGGCTCAAAGCAAATTACTGATCTAAAGTCACACAACTGAAGAAAACCCAAACACCATCCACTTTCCCCCAAGTCCATGTTTCAGGGGTTAAGAGTATGGGCTCATGGTGTCAACTATCCATTGGTTATGCATGGGAGAGTTTTTTTTTTTTATTCTGGGCTGGAAAATAGAGTGACAATGGTACTTTTTTGGTAGAGGCAGGGGTGGCGGTAAGGGGGCTGTGTGATGCTAGTAGGGAGTGTCACAGCATATCTCTTTGTCTTCACTCTCTCTGCTATGTGCTGCTCCTTTTCTAGAAGCGTGAAGACATCCTGAAATAGAACAGCACATAGCTTACAGGAAAGTAAGGTTTAGAGAGAACAGGGTGTCTCAGCCAAGAAGTGAAGGGTGCAGCTAAAGTAGCAGAGGCGTGACTGGAGCTGCGTGTCTCAAAGTTTCTCCTACACTAACAGATTCTGTTGTTTGGGTTGGGTTTCTCAGTGCTGGCCATGTAACCGGAGATTCACACATGCTGGATACGTGTGCTACCACTGAGTAGCAAGCCAACCACCTTTTTCTTCTTGTTAGCTCAGAATCAAGATGGAACATGTTTATACAGGGTCATAATGTTGTTGAATCCTCTTGCAGGTCCAGTTGTCCCTTTGCTGTCTCCTATGGACTCCCCAAGGTTCTCAGAGGAAACCGTCCTCATAACAGGAGGAGGTGGATATTTTGGCTTCCGGTCAGTTCTTCTACAAAATATCCTCATGGGGTTATTTTACTGGATAGTTTTCAAGTCTCATGGGCTTTGACGTATCTGTATGGTGCTAAAACAGAAGCAAACTTGGGTGCTCACTGCTTAGACTTGAAAATCGAAAAGCACAGATTTATTCCACTTCAAGAAAAAATATTTTTAAAACCTGTAAATTGGGGCCTGATGATTATTCATTTCACCAAAGATATTTTTTAAGCCGTATTTGTTTCTTTTCTCATCACTGTGACCAAATACCTAACAAGAAGTAATTTAAGGCGGGGGGGGGGGGAGTTTAACTGGACTCAAGGTTCAAAGGGATGCAGACCCTCACAAGGGGAGGACATGGTAGAGGAGCGTGAGACAGCTGCTCATAGTGCCCCTGAAATTGGAAAGCAGAAAACCAACAGGAAGCTGGGTCTGTCTATCATACTCAAGGCCCGTCTCTGGTGGCCCACTTCCTCCAGCAAGGTTCCAACTCTTAAGATTCTATAAACTCCCAAAACAGCACCACTAGCTGGACACCAAATTCTCAATAGCCTGAGACCCTGGGAGATGCTTTTGCACTACAGTAGGCGTTCTGTCACAGAGACGCCGTTGTCATTTATGTTGTTGAGAGGATTCCTGGGTTGTTTTTTTTTTTTTCCCCAAAATTTAAATGAGACCTGTAGCAATGAATACATAAGATAGGTGACTCAGCATGAGTTAACAAGACTCGGGTGAGCCCTGCCTTATTGGCCAGTTATTTTATACACTTTCCCTAGACACCGCTGGAGGGTGGCCTGATCTAACACTGATCTTTCTCGCCTCAGCCTCGGCTGTGCTCTGAACCAGAAAGGAGTCCGTGTGATTCTGTTTGACATCAGCCAACCTGCTCAGAACCTTCCGGAGGGAATCAGGTTCATCCGTGGGGATATCTGTTGCCTCTCTGATGTGGAGATGGCCTTCCGGGACACTGACATTGCATGTGTGTTCCACGTCGCCTCTTATGGTATGTCTGGGAGGGAGCAACTGAACAAAACCCTGATTGAAGAGGTCAACGTGGGTGGCACAAACAACATCCTCCAGACCTGCCTGGAGAGAGGAGTGCCCAGGTTAGTTTACACAAGCACAGTCAACGTCGTCTTTGGAGGTCAAGTCATCAGAAATGGGGATGAGTCTCTTCCTTACCTGCCTCTTCACCTGCACCCAGATCACTACTCCCGGACCAAATCTATTGCAGAGAAGAAGGTGCTGGAAGCCGATGGCTCGGCCTTCAAGCAAGGCAATGGTGTCCTCAGAACCTGTGCACTAAGGCCAGCTGGTATCTATGGGGTGGGAGAGCAAAGGCACCTTCCCAGGATAGTGAGTTACATTGAGAGGGGCCTGTTCAGATTTATATTTGGGGATCCCAATAGCCTGGTTGAGTTTGTTCATGTGGACAACCTGGTGAAAGCTCACATTCTGGCCTCCGAGGCTCTAAAAGCTGACAAGGGCCATGTAGCCTCTGGGCAGCCCTATTTCATCTCAGATGGTAGGCCTGTGAATAACTTTGAATTCTTTCGGCCACTGGTTGAGGGCCTGGGCTACACATTCCCATCCATCCGCCTGCCATTCACCCTCATCTACTGCTTTGCTTTCCTAGTAGAGATGACCCATTTCATTCTGAGTAGGCTCTACAACTTCCAACCTTTTCTCACCCGCACTGAGGTGTATAAAACTGGTGTCACACATTACTTCAGCTTAGAGAAAGCCAAGAAAGAGCTAGGCTATGAGCCTCAGCCATTTGACCTGCAGGAGGTGGTAGAGTGGTTTAAAGTCCAAGGTCATGGCAGAAGGTCTGGAGGTCAAGACTCAGAGTTTATTCTGTGGGATGGAATTCTGGTCCTACTCTTGGCGCTATCTCTTCTTACCTGGTTCCCTCCTTCCACAGTTCTGAACTTATGAAGAGAAAACTACACATGGGAGCTGAGCCTACTGGTTTTCAAGAATGCAGGTTTTTAAAGATGTTTCATGTCTTCGAATTACTCCTTAGCAATGAGGTTTTTAAACCCCATGGCCAGGAATATGCTATTTCCTTATGAATTGTTGGTCAAGGATGGTCCTGAGGCTTCCAAAACAGTGTTGGCTGTTTCCAGTGTTCTTGGTTGCCCACCAGACCTAGATAGTAAGACCCTATTACAGAAGGCTCCATACACATTAACTGCAGCACATGAAAAAAATCAAGCTGGAACTGAAATGAACCCCTCCTCTTTGCTTGCTAGATTTCATTGTGCCAGAAGGTTCTGTGCAGACTTCTAGAGGAGAACAGTCTTACTCCTTTGTAGACCTTTCATACTGCACTACCAATGACAGGCAAAGTGTAACCCCTTGTGTAATAGTGGCATTAGGTCTGTTAGAAGAATACCAACTACTTCCTAATTGGATTGGAGACCTGTTCCACAGGAGAGATTTTGCCCCTGGTACTGTAAACCTGTCCAGATGCTCATGGCTAGAGAGATCATAGCCAAGTGGGGCCTACTACTGATATTTTGCTACATAGAGAAATTGTGCCTGTAAAACTGCTTTCTATATATTAATGTTTACACCCGTAGATTAGTGCTGCTCTCAGCTACGATCAGAGAAGCTTCTCTCTGTAACAGTCAGCAGTTATCATTCAGAGGCTCATAACTGGCCAGAGTGCTGAGAATAAGTGAGTGTTGAATGCTCATCTGTAGACAGGACATCTGTGTCACCCCCTCCAAGTCTCATGGGACTCAGCAGCAAAAGCGGTAGAAAAAATGCAAATGCTGGAGGAAGGGGGGAGTGCTGGGGAGTCTGTCTTCTGAGAGTGACATGACCACTGTCCTCATGAACTAACAGCAGCCATGATTGCCTTACCTAGACTGCACAAGATGGGGCCTATCACCATTCTGCCATGGGAGGGGAAGGAGCTCATGATATCTGCTCCTCCCTGAGGAGCTGAGGGCGATTGGTGGTTTCTTGGGATGGGAGAGAATTTCTCTAGTGGTATAGTCACTACAAAGATGCCCCATGCTCCTGTGAGCAATCGTAATGAAACTCTTTGGGACACACACACACAGAGAGAGAGAATGATCTAGAAAGGAATCTAATTGGGAAGAGGTAAGAGATCAACAGGAGTGGGACCAAAGAGGGTATAGAGGCGGATATGATCAAACTACATTTTATATGTGTGTGAGACTGTCATAATGAAACTCATCTATAATACATGCTAATAAAAAAGGGAAAAGGTGGATTCTTGGATTAAATATTCATTAATTTCCTCTGTCCCAACTGACCCTGTTGGGAGACAAGAAGACACAAAGATAAGTTTGAAGTTTGGTCTCTGTGCCCTTGAACCCTAGCTATGTGTAGCAGGAAGTCATCCTGAAGCCAGGGAAGGGCATTAGTTCGATTAGAAATTCTAACTTGGATATCTCAAAGATGAAGGCATGTTCACTTCATGCACTGTGTGTACATAAAACAGTAAAATTCAGATTTACATGCAATGGCCAACACTGAGACTTTGATTGTTTCCCTAGCAGGTCAATCTCAGGGGGCAGTGGCTACTACAGGGAGGAGCTAGCTGTCCATAGCATAGATTTTAGGATCTTCTAAACCCCCTGCCCTTTGTGGTACAAGGGCATCCCACCTGTGTGACCATGGGTCATATTTGTATTGAAGCAGAGAGAGTGACAGCCTACTGTATAGGACCCTTCTGAAGCTTAAACTAGACATTTACAGCACATGCATGCCCACTGTTAGCAGTATCATCCGCACAGTATCATCCGTACATTCCTTCTGAAGGGTCTTTTCCTGGAAATACTCTTTTTAGAGGGCCTAGTGTTATTGAACTTTCTGAAATGTCTTGGATGTTCCCCAAGAGCCCACAGCAGTGTGTGCTCAGTGCCTGTAACATTCCAGCATGTGGGAGTAGACTGGAGTTTAGGGCAAAGCTCAGATCTGATGGATAAGGGCAGTGCTCAAGCTCTCTGTGCTTTTAAGTTTGAAATCACACTGTAACTCCATTGCAGTGCTGCTTAATGGGGAGGGTGTGGGCTCTGAAGCAGCTTCCAACGAGGAGCAATGGCAGCATTGTCTGGCCACC